>NW_007578701.1:114788-264369 GCF_000690725.1 Stegastes partitus
CCACCCGCACCCACTCTCCGGTGTGGCTGATGGATGGCGGAGCGCTCCGGCTCGCCCTGTGTTGTGACAAGCAGCAGATGTTCTCCAATAATGTTTATCGGCTGGGCCTTCATCTTCGGATGACACACACCTGTTTCCAGTCAAACAGGCCCAGAGAGGCCATCCATCCACCAAGCTCTGGGTGGCCACTGCACCGCTGTATCAGTCCGGCACACAGAACCCCAGGTACCACAAAAGAGGGGCTGGCATGACCAAATATATCTGAACGCAAAGATCAATAGTTAGTAGAAGCCAGACCTCGTGTATGTTCAGCACACTGCTGCACCGTTGGTCCTTTTAATGATTTCACCAAAAGGAGCTGATTCAGACATAATTTTGGTTCACTTGAAGTGATGTCAGGACCTCAAAAAGCCACTTTTGTTTTATTGCAGTGAATGAATAAAGATGGTCTTTGTGCTGAAAGACTTCTAGAGGGGAAAAAAAATACTGTTGAATGCATGCTGGCTTATCAGGAGTGAGAGAGAGAGAAAGAGAGGGGTGCAGGAAACTGGCGATGAAATAGCCCGTAAAAGGTGAGATCGCATCATGGGTACTTTTTCTCTGTAATTAAGCATACGCCACTCTTTTGCAAAAGAGATTCTATCACTTTACTGCTACGGCTACACGTTTTAGAGATAATTTCTGCCCCCTCTGCGTTGAACCAGATCTCCCAGAAGGCCACAGTGTTTTGAACTCCAGCTGACAAAGCCGTCTGCCCAGATAAAAGAACGAGAGGGGAAATCATTTCAACAAGTCCTGCACCATTTGTCTGGTTGTTGCCTGAAAAAATAAATGTGAAAATGTGAGGGCTGCAAAAAGATGTGTATCGAGAAACTCTCCCACACTCTGAATCGGTGTGGTGCACGGAGCGTATCTTTGGTTTCGACGTGTCAGCTTGTCTGACCGCATGCCTGGAGAAAAGCTGCATGTATCATTTAGCAGAAGTTATCTTTGTCCTGACCAGAAACTGCATTTGAGGTTTGTTTTATTTAATTGGTGTTCAAACTTAAATATGCAGGTAGGTGCACATTTTTATTTCCACCACCGGGTGGAGCTCAGCGCAGAAAAGAGAAAAACCTCTGAGCAGGAGTTCACATGATTGATTGGTTCATGCTATACTTTAATTCATTTTGATAGTCAAATTGTGTTGCACTGACGCATGTATTTTATGTACAAGTTGCGCCAAATGTACCCAAAGCTTCATCGTTGCACCACTCCTTTAAAAACCTTGAGCTGAAGGCCTGATGAGTTATTTTCTAATCTACTCCACTAGCAAAAGAAAGAGATGATTTCAATAGCAGGCTCCGAGTGGTTCTGCCACCACGCCTATCCTGATTAGACTCGTCATATTAAAACCATGTGCACGTCTGCTCTGCTCTGTCTTGCCCCGTTCCCTGGGACTGTAGCGACTGTCCATCAATAACACTAATGACCCGTAGCCTCCAGGGAGAAAAACAAACAGTGTAATGAAACCGCAGCCTTAAACTCTACTGCTTTCTAAGAGGGAGTAGACAGGGGGGGGGGGCTGCAGAAAAGACTCGGAGATAAAGCAGAGAAGAAGAGGAAGAAGCGAAGGGTTTGTTTGTCCTGGAGGACGCAAACAGGAGGTTGAACTTGATGTGGTGATTTGTGGGAGAAACCCAAACGAAATCTGCCAGCTGTTAGCGAGCACCCCTCTACTGTACCAGCCCACTCGAAGGATGCACCCCACCCCACCCCACGAAATGTTTCCCCTGGTGTCTGAGTCAGCAAGGGTGCCAAGTCAATCAGCGTGAGAGCTGCCAGCTGTGAAGGCCTCGTTTCTGCCGCTCTGGGGGTGTGATGTATGTTCCTGCGAGCGGCCCGGTGGCAGTTACATGCCACACAGGGTTGGCTGGGTGGCAGAGGAAAGGAAGGAAGGGTTGGAGTGAGGAGGAGGAAGAAGAAGAAGAAGAAGAAGAAGAAGAAGAAGAAAGAGGTAGAAAAAAAAAGTGGACGGTGGCTGAACAAGAGCTGTAATGAGGCCTGATGGATTCTGAGGCTGTGCCAGCTGCCCCATTAGCTGAGTGGCTCCGAGCCCCACGAAGCGCTGCCCACAGAGTGCCCACCACCACACCACACCACACCACAGCACACACACACACACACCGTAGGGACGCGGCAGTTCGGGGATCCGGTTCCCTTTGAAACACACACGTTTCACATTTAACTAAAGCAGATTGCATTAACTAATATGCGCTCTTCTGTCCGACTTCCTCGGCTCTTTAAACACACACTTACACACACGTCCACAGCCATGCCAGCCACACTTGGATACACACTGAGCCCTTTATGAAAGGCTGCGGGTTAATGACGGCAGCAACTCGTCCGAACGTGTTGATTAAGTGTGAGAGGATACATGGGTGACATTGGCATGTGCTAATCAACACTGATCAAACCAGCGCACACACACGAGCTGCCAAACTCACCCTTGCACCACTTCGCTGCCCAGGCACAATGACTTTACATACTCTGCTGTCTATTCATAATATTTTGGTGTTCTTTCAAGAGACAGAGCCTTTAGACTTTTGTCAAACAGGAGGCCTTTTTTATGTATAGGTGATGTAATTACACGGGCAATTTGAATTGCAGTGGGAGCAAAATGCTGCAGAAAAGTTAGTTTCCAGACGTAGTCAAGGTATAATTCCTGTTGGTTAAAACCTAATTTAACAGCTGCCTCAGTTGCATCTGCAAAAAATGTGTTGTCTATATTTGGATGATAAAAAATAAAAAAAAAACCTGTACTAATGTAAGTGATTGGAATTCTCTCTGTACTTGTTGTTATTTACAACAGAACGTCTTAGTCTATATTAATGTTAAATCACAGTTTCTTCACTGCTTTCTTCATGTTTTTTCAGTCACACAAGTGACGACCATAAAATAAGAAAAGGACATAGTTGTTAAAGCAGCTTCAGTCAACACACACATATATAAATAAAAAACAAAGGATCAAATGACCATGTGCAGCGTAAAAGAAGTGGGCTGTCGTTAAAAAACCGCTGAGAATTTAAATCCAACTCTGCAGTTCCCTTCAGCCCCACAGAGTTTTATAGTGTCTTTCAGGTCATTGTTTTGGTTTTGCGGCCTAAAGCTTTACTATTTCGTTTCACTCTCACTGATCCTACAGAGTTGGTTTTGGCGGCAGCACGTAGCTGTTGTCAGAGAAAAAGCTACAAAATAAATAAATTTAAAAAATCCACCGATTGATGGGAGATGGTGTCGCATTTAGCTGCTAAAGAGCCATACATTTTCATCAGGAATTAGAGGAGAACAAAGCTGTTAAGGAGACTGGTTTCAATTTGTCCAAAGCCCGGCACAAACCAAATAAAGGTTAATGTTGTCTTATACCACTTGAATTTCTAACTAGGAGTGTGTACGCTAATGTTAGATTCAACCTATCAACTTAACAGGTCATGTAATGTCAGTGTGGTCCAAAAATGAGTCCTCTCAGGTCTCTGAACTAGCAGATACAAATCTTACAGAAAAGGGGTGCAGCTGCTTTACTGCTGACAAAGTCCCATAATCATATCAGCTTGAATTAGTCCACAAGAGTACAGGTGGCAAAACCCATACTCAGGAACAATATTGCTGCCACTTCATTCTGGTCCCGGCCTACACCATCACGACCATCGCTGCAGCTGACCTCATCAAAGCTGGACGACCCATGCTGACCTCATCAACACTGCCTGACCCTCTGTGACCTCATCAAAGCTGGACGCCCCACAGAGCCCCGAGGGCTGACGACAGGCCTTAAGAAAACAACCCATCCATTAGGGTGCCAAGAGCACTGTAAATGTGGAGTGTCAGCGCCAGCCATCTTCACTGTCATGCCCAATTCTCCAACCCCCCACTCGAGCTACTCGCCGGACAATGGAGCTGCTAAACCTCCAACCCTCGCAGCCACAATGTCCGCCCACGTTGGCTGGCAGCAGTGACAGAGGGGGGTGCCGGATGGGGAGGCCTGCTGCAGGATGGGACTCTTATTGAGTGTTTGAGCGATGAGCCAGGTCATCACATCTACCCACCTCATCCATCATGCCCCACAAACGGACACAAATAAAGAGGACACATTCCTGCCTCCGCTCCCACTACCACATTCAAGCCCTCTCCAGCCTTTTCTCTGCTTCCCTCTCTCTATGTGAGCCAAGGCCTCGAGAAAAAAAAAAAAAAAAAAAAAGGAGGACCAGAGTTCAGGCTCTCCCTCACTCTTGGAGGCCATGGGAGCGCCAGAAGAAAGCGCCAGGTGGTGTTCTGACTCATGTCTCTTAGGATAAATTTCAATTTGGGACTAAAATGATGGGCAGCCAGAAGGACTATATGGAGCGGGGAGAGGTGAGGGGAGACGGAAGACAAAGAGCAAGTGAAACATCTGAGGAGAAATAAAGAGAGAATGGGAAACATGTCAATCCACATTGTAGTCCTTTATTTCTTAGTTGTTCCTCCCACAGTATTGAATTGAAATGCATAACAGTTACATTGTAGAAAGCATTAAAACAAAGTACCTCAACTTGCTGATTACTTTTTAAAATCGATTATAAACAAAACAACGACAAAAAACAAACAGAAAAATCTGGTCCCTCAAAACGGGAGAATAAATGAAAAGTAATCTGTTATTTATCATAAGTTTGGCACAAGGGATTAACATGAACCGAACATCACACAAGCTTGCAGACAACCGTAGAAAATGTCAGATACAGATCTTACCAGACCAATCATGCGCTTATGAAGAAATTATACCTGGCTTTTTTTTTTTTTTTTTCTTATTCATTCTTTATAATGTTTTTCATTTTTTACAATTGAATCATTAAATTGTCATAGAAAAAAAACCCTAAGTAATATCTATTCATCGACTGGTTTCATTAGTAGAATAAGGAGTGAATTGTATGTTTAATACTATCCGGCACTCAAATGTAATCTACAAACCCCATTGAACTCTGGGATAGGCCCGGTTTTAGGAATCTCCCCTTCACCTGGGCTAAGAGCAGTGCTATTCAGTAAACAAACTACAGTTTGCCAAGAAATAAATACAATTCTCAAAATACAACAGCAAATAACAACAACGACACCAACCAAAAAAATGAAAACAAAAATCATGATTGTCTAAAAATGAAAGACACACGAGCATGGAGTAGCTAACGACTAGCATTCAGGCTATTTAGTGGTATTGTCGGTGGACTAGGATGGATTCAAGAGTTTTGAAAAAGACATATGCCCTTTACAGAACAACAATTAACTTCAGCACTGGCTACTTATCTCAGTAAAAAAAAAACAAAAAAAACAAACAAACAAAAAAAAAAAAACGTGTTTTTCTTCTCTTCCACTAAAAAGACAATCTATTTATATCCTTTCACAGATAGCGCAGGCGGGCAGGATGGAGTGCAGTGGAGAACAGTTGTTAGACACTTGTGTACAGTGCTATGATTGTGCAGACACACGCAGCTATGAAAACGCAGATCGGAAACTGGCCTGATTTCAGTTTGACAATTACTTTTTTTTTTTTTTTGTAGTTTTTTCCCCGTTTGTTCTTCAATGACTTCAGTGATATTAAAGCGCTGCTAGTGCTGTCCTTACATGGAGCGGTTTTTCATTTGAACCAAGGTTGCTCGCTCCACCTTTCAATTTTTATCATCAAGTACATGTATTTATGAGAAACACCTGTGGATCTCCGGGGGTTAAAGGGAATTCTTGTTCTGGTTCTTATGCTTTACACACAGTGAAACATTCTAGGCTGAAACCAGCTGTCTTAGAGACACAACCAAACTCACTCTAAAATGTCCTCCTCACCCCTTCTATGTGCTGGCCAGTCTAGCAGTGACACATCAGCACATCCACCTTCCGTATCTATCAGCTGCCTTTGCTGTGCAAAACATAGAAATTCAGAAGAATAAATACAGCTATTATTACTTTAGAATTATTATTTTCACCACATCCTGGTTGGTGTAAGAAATCAATTTTAAGGTCTCAGAGGGACATTTTGCTCTCTATCTGCCAGAAGGTTTTTTTTTTTTTAGGGGTCAGGTGTGGGGCTGGGCTCTGCTTGGACAGTGACCCTGCTTTGTGTGTAAGGCAGTCAGATGGGCCGTGGTTCTGCTCAGCAGTCACTCTGTGGACGATCAGGGGCCCCTGCAGATTAGCCCCCAGCAATGGACTCCCAGTGCCATAGGTAGATCAGGGTCAGGAGGAGGGAGGAGGAGGAGGGGGTTAGAGAGGTGAAAGATCAGGCGCAAAATGGGCGTCATCATACGTGGCTGAGGGATTGGATGGCACTGGATTCAGCAGCAGCCCGTGCCAGACTGTGCCACATGGTAGCTGGGGTGTGGGTGGCTGGGTGGAGAGAGTCCTTTTCAGCCAGAGACAGCATCATGGCATACGCCTGAGGAAGCAGAGGGTGGGTTGCACTTAGCTTTCAGGCTTAAATACAAATATATAAATACATATATATATGTGTAGGCAAACAGTGAGAACATTTCTGTTACCTGAGACTTAGATTTCCTAAAGAGCGGCTGTTTGACTGCCTCGGTCAGAGAAGGAGAGCCAAATGATCCATCGTCCTCATCTCCATCCCCGTCACTCAGCTCGCTCTCGTCCAGCTTGCGCATCTCAGAAAAACGATGAATATGATCCAAGGCCGAGTAGCTGCTCTGCTCCTCCTCTTCCTTATACCTGCAGGTCAAGCAGAATTAAAAATGAGGCATCTTCAAAATATTTTCTGACAGCACGGCATCGTGCTCGTAAAGGCGGTTTTAGACGTGCGTCCTTGTATCAGACGTACCTCCTGGGAGAGGTTTTACAGCTGAGGTTCAAGTCGTTTTGCACACTGAAGTCCATTTCATCTTGCATGATGTCATCACTGAGGTTGCCAGGAAGCACCTTTCCTTCCGCCTTCTCAGCGGTGTTGCTATTCTCTTCTCCTTCTTCTTCATCAGCGCCTAGCTCCTCTGCTTCCTCGTCTTCCAGGTCACGTGACCCGTGGCTGGCCATCAGTGGCTTCTCCTCTTCAAACGGGCCGCCGTTTAACCTGCAGACCAGGAACATGAATTAGATAAACACAGCTGGATAATGCAGATGTATAATAAAGAATGAATAACATAAGTGAGAGCAACCCTTTTAGCTTTACTTATTGTAAATACATTCCTTTGTTGTTTCAGAAAATATATGGATTCTTCTTAAATGAGTAACATAAAGAATAACACACTAAGCGAAGTCTGTACTTTCGGTTGGTACATGCATGATTTCGTTTTTGGTTCTTCTGAGAATACTTTCCAGATCTATACAAAACGGCAGAACATATGGGACAGAAAGCAAGAAGAGGTGGATCTGAGGCAGAACATGGCAGCTGGGATTGAGCAGAGCCGGAATCCCGTTTGTCATCGAGGCTTTGGGGCCCCTTTGGGCACAGCAGCACTGGGCTGATCAGCGCAACACTTAAATGGAGTGCTCTGCCTCTCTCCTTGTTTATTTTCCCGACTATCTCGTATTCATCTAATAGGCAAAATATTTAGCTGACAGCCCCATTTGGTGGGAGAGTTATGAGAGTGCTGCCAACCGGCCCATTCCTCCATCCCTGTGGAGGGAGAGAGGGCCAGCTATCCAAACTGCCTGAGTCTTAATCTGTCCCTCTGTCTCAGCGCCACAGGAAACCACCATTTGGTAAATCATCTGGAACCACATTAAGACTGATTCACTAATTACACTCTGGGACATCTTTCGTCAGCTCCCAAAAATGCCATTTCTTGCACAAAGGATTGAGAGGCTGAAAAGGGAAGCGGGAGAAGTAGATGGACAAGAAACAAAACACATCAAGCACAACACCACATAATTATAGGATGTTTATAAGCAAGATACCTGCATTTGAAAGGAGCATATTTGAGCATAAAGAAGGGGGGGGAAGAGGGAATTTGTGCGGATTAGATTTTAGCACATCAAGGATTTGCATTGCTTTGCCTCGTTTATCAGCGGCCGATAATACTGCGCTTTCAACAGAGCCCCCACAGGAACGGAGAGTTCGGGGCAGAAGAGGTGGTATTCGTGCCGTGCTCGGCTTGCACGGCTGCGTGGAGGAACTAGCTCCATAAGAGAGAGCGAGAACTCTGTGATTAAGAAAACAGATTCGCTAATTACGCTTTCAAACGTGGTAATTTGCTGGGGATAAAGTATCTATCAGAAGTAGTCAGGAGCGCAGCACTTTGAAAGGAAACACAGGCCGACCCTTTGACCCCACCCCCTCTACCCTCTTCCTGTAGGCAGACATGTTGGTTCCAGATGTGGTGGTCTAACTGCTGCACTCCCCCCCCCTCGACGCTCTGCTTCCCCCTCCTTCCCTCCCCTCCCTCCCCCGGTCTTGCTCTCACAAGCCTTCTGCACAATCACGAGTCGGTCTGCGAGATCTCTATCTGGCTTTTACAATCTGTCCTGTGATCACACCAACATGAGGCGCAAGAAAACAAACTTAGAGACCTGAGCGGACCTCTCAACTGCTATCTGATCTGATCACAGCTACAAGAATTTATTTGCATAATGCTCAGACAAAGTTGCATGGATATCTTTTTCCTACATGTGGCCCGAAAGCCATAAAGACCTTCACGTTTCCAAAACCTGCGATTATCTTAAATGTCATTACAGATGATTGCTCTCTACTCAAGACTTTGGACTATGACGCGATTATTAACGAAGGCTGGCTGGGTGGTATGAAAGTCTGGAATAGGCTGATAGCAGCTGACCCACTGTTACATGTATCCAAGGCCTCTGAGTCCATTTTGAAGCCAGCAATGGTCATAAAGTTACAGTATTTCCTAATTTCAGATACACTAGCAAGCATAGTGTTATAAAGAAAATCATCATGTATCTAATTTTCTGTCCCTCGTGGTCGAGAAACACTGATTATTAATGACGTGCATCTTCTTGTTTAGCTGAGAAGATATAGATCTGCACAGGAAAACAGAATTAAAACTGCGCTTACCCTTCTTCAGAGGGGTCCGGTGATGCCTGGTTCTGGCTTGTGTTGCTGATAAAATTTCTTATTTCATTAAAATAAGAGTCTTCTTTGTCATCCAGTATGGCACTGCCACTGTCCAGTTCTGACTGTGGGGACGACATTGCAGTTCCTGCAGAAACACAAAATATTACAGTTTTGATTTGTTGAGATATTTTACTGTGATTACCTAAAACAATGATCATTTGATCCTTTTGAATATCCCATAGGTATCTTGAAATAGAAATACATTCTCTTCACATTGTACTGCAATGTGATGTCTGTATCTGCTGCTTAAAGTGATAAAACAAAGTAAGTGAAATCCAGTTTTTCCTACTGATGTAATCATGGACCCATTACATCACAGGGAAAAACCTGGATTGTGCATCGTGTTATGCACATTTCCATTGAATACTCCATGAAATATTTGGTATCTTTGGAGACCTCAGGACCCTGGCTACAATTTGAAATAAAGCTATGTGAGATTTAAAAATGCTTGGCTGCACCAAAAGCATTTGTAATGATACACTTACCAAAGTGTCTGCGAGGTTTAAGAGGTCACGGTTTTATTACGTTCGAGAAATAGCTGTTCTGCCTGACATTTTTCAGTCTATTATTTCTGCGTTGTGTGTTAGGGAATGTATTGTTTATTGCTTAAAAGTGAAAGCTTGGCTGATAATTGATTTTGTATTTGATAGATTGCACATTGTGTCTGATTGAGTGGCAGCCTCCTGCTGCTGTCGGCTTGTGGCCAGGTGTCACTGCTCGTTCTGCTGATTCAGAGCCAGAGTGATGCAACCTATCAAACCCATGAGCTGTGAGTTGTGCTGCTGATGAAAGCAACTCATTCAAAAAATATTTTGCGTGGTTGCAGAGGTCGATGACAGATTTATATAATTTAATTTCTCAGCCTCTAAGATCCTCTCCAATCATGAGTAAATTATGTTTTATGTTGTTCAGCAGAAGGATTTATGAATCTGACAAACCAGCAAAGCAGCTCTCGTTTTCGCTGATAAAATATGGAAAAAGGGGGAAAAAAATGCTTCAAACAGTAGAGAAAATTAAAATTTTTTCTGTCATGCAATAAACCTCTACATTCTACAAGACTTGCTTCTCACCTGACAGGTTGCCGTTCTCGTGCTTTTTGAGGTGACGGTCCAGGTTGGTCTGCTGACCGAAGCAACGGTCACACAGGTGGCACTTGAAGGGCTTCTCCTTATTGTGGATGTTGCGAATGTGACGCTGCAGGTTGGAGGAGATGCTGAAGGAACGGTCGCAGTATTTACACCTGCAGAAAAAGCAGAGGAGGCCTTTCACTTAAACCATTTGAAATATCAAACGAAAAAAAAAAAAGAAGCTAAATACAACAAAAGCTGCAAGTCATAAATACAACTGCACTGCATAATGAATCAGGAACCTGCGGTTTGTTCTGTGGGAAACATAATGGGATGCATAATGTATGACACACATACACACACTCATACAGACAGTCCCAGCAGTCCCGCAGTCCCAGACATGATGGAGGAGCTTGTTTAAGGTGAAACAGCTCTGCCTCTTATCTCCAGCCAGCGCAATAAAATTGCATTCTTCTCTCACAAAATAAGCACGCAACAGATTTGGTCCTAGCCCTGCAAAATTAGGGGCTCTTGCCAAGTTTCTTCATGCAAAATTATACGAGAAGATTACATCTTTTCTTCTGGTGGAATTAGCTCGCTCGATTGGCTGTCCCTCAGGAACCCCTCGGTTATCTCCACAAAAAATTACAATAAACAGCGGCGATCTTTAATGGCATGCCAGCGTGTAGAGTGCAGGCTATCAGGCTGGGGCAGTAGAGGCCTGCATCTGTCTTTCTCTCTCTCCCCTGTGGTCAACAGGCCTCCACCAAACTTTGGGCCAACATTCCTCTACCTTAGTAACTACAAAGCCGAGCAGTGCTAGCCAGGGTACACTCATTATCCAAATGTAGTAAATGTGCAAAATTAATTTTTGCATGTGTGCCGAACTGCTGTTGCATTGTTACTTTTACTTGTACCTCAGAAGCACCTGGAAAAATGTGCTGTGCTGATGTGGTGTGGAGGCCGAGCGGGGAGACTTTGACAATGGTAACCAAAGTTTTCCAAACACAAAACAAAATTGCTAAGATTAGTGTTATTACCATGATTCCTGAAAAAAAAAAAAGAACTTAATCTTGTGATGGCAAAAAAGCCTTACTCGGTGGGGCAAGTAGCCAAAGCCTTGCAGATCACTTTGAGCCTGGTCTCATAAGCACAAGAGAAATGACCACAGCTGCCGGGTCTGGACATCTGCCCATGCTCCTCATCACCCCAATTTTCACCAAACTTCCTCCCTTCCTCTCAGCTCTTTTACTCCAATCCCCCCCTCCCACCACCTCCTGTCGCCCAGGCGACGGACACCATTTTTCATCAGGCAAATTATTTAGCAGTAGGATAATTATTCCAGGCTTTTATGGCATAAGAAAACATACATAAACTCCGTTCTAAATGTAGACAAGTAATCCCTGGGAAAACATCCACACGCTGTTAACAAATGACCGGCGTCTGTCTCTGCGTCTGCTTGAGAATATGCTGTGCGAAAGTGTTTGCTGCTTTCACTCACATTTGTAATGAGGGAAAAAGCAGTTCTTCATGGGGGAGTTAATGTGCTATTGCGCAAATCAAATAATGCGTCTCTAGAGTTTTGTATCGAGTGAGGAGGATTGGAAGGAGGGATGCTGACAGCAGGCGAGAGAAGAGGATGATATGCAAGCAACATGTTTCTACAGGACTCTTCTCCTTTATAACAACCCAGTGACATGAACAAAAAATAAAAACCAACAACCTGCACACAAAGAGTGAATGTGGCTCTGTAGTCGTACCTATAGGGTTGCTCTCCTGTGTGAGTCCTGAGGTGGCGGGTCAGGTTGGCAGAGCGAGGGAATATTTTTCCACAGTATCTAAAAAGGAGCAAACAAACAAAAAAAAATTATAAAGTAATTTACTGTAGCTTTCGAAAAAGATCAGGAACAGGAATTCTTATTGTCACTTGCTTTGAGTAACACATGCCCATATAAAAAATACAAATACCAACAAAAACACACACCTGTTTCAGAAAAGATTTACAAAAAAGCACTCAGAGAGCAATATCAAAACTATTTTCCAAAGAGGAATGGTAATTTATGACGGTTAAAAATGAGACAATACGTGCCACGGGAGTTGCCGTAGTTACCTGCATGTGTAGCGCTCCTTGCCTTTGCGCAGCAGCGTCTCTGGAAGTGCAGAGGGTGGAGCTCTGAAGTCAAACATGGAGGGAACGGAGCGCAGCAGGTCACCAGACTCTGGCTTCAAGGAGTTGAAGGTTTCCAGCTTCTCTGCCATGTTCTCAATAGCCGTCATCTGAGGAGACAGAAGAGAGGCCGGACGGAGTGAGTGCAAATGTGCAATATCCATTTATACTGATTGTTTAGCATGGCAGAGTCCAACGTGCAAATCAAACAAGTGATGTATTTTCCCAGTCTTAAAAGCAGGATCGTGTCACTTATGAAGTGTTGAGATTTTAGGATTTTAAAGCACAATGGAACATTGAGTAGACACTTGAATTCTGTAGGTAGCCATGCGGTTATGCTGCAGGATGTGTTTGTATGCTTTTTAAGTTTCTGGTTGCAGGATGTAATACAATGCAAAAAGAAAAATGGAAATAATGGTTTAGGCCAATACAGCTATAGTGGTGGATACACTTAAGGACGTGCAGAAATCACACACTTTTACATTTGCTGTACATTTCTTGGCATTAGGCACAAATATCAAATATTTATGGCTTTGATTCAGATTTATTGTTAAAAGTTTCTCACTGGTAATACGACTAATACTTGCTACACAGGTTTGTTCATATTTTGTTTGATTGATGTGCCTTGTTTACAGGCGTCGTACCAGTTGAAAAGAAGTGAAACAGGTATTGGGCGAATTCTTATTATGACGTTCATCAATGATTCATGCATCACAAGGTCAAATCCCTGGTTTATGTGCATGACAGGTACATTTGACACTGATTCATAACTTTGTTATAAAACAAAAACCAGTATGCTCACATTCAGGGTCATTGGTTAACAGGTGTAGAGCTGTGAATGCTAAATGCAGCCAAGTCTCATATATACATATGTAAAGTAAGATAAACACAAACAAACACACAGACGCACACATACGATTAAGGACTGCAGCCAATCTGCTAATGAAGCTGAACATTTACTTTCATCAGATACTCTCAGAGGAGATATGTCTGTGCATGTGTGTGTATGTATATGAGAAACTATGAGCTGCACGGTGGTCGTAGTTGATTAACTGCCTTCAATGTGTGTAAAAGGGAAAATATATGTATGTGTGTGAGAGAGAGGAATGTATTTGTAATGCATTTTTATGTGCAGGAGTGCGCGTGTGTCCAAAACGCCTGTGCTTACAGGGCACGTGCAATGTATGCGAGCGCGATTGTACGTGCTTAGTGTGTATCTGTGTGTTGTCAGATACGTGTCCGTCCGTATGTGTGTGTGTTTGTATGTGTGTGTGTGTGTGTGTGTGTGTGTGTGTGGCAGAGGAGTGATTCATGTCCACTGCTGGGCTGTAAACCATTCTGTGCACAATGCGGGCAGACAGCACATTCGTCAATATGAAAGATGTTGACATTACTGATCAAGGGCCAGACACGGGTAATAATGATATCGCTGTGCTGAGAGGGGCGGGATGGGGGAGGAGCGGGGGGCTGGAGGGGGAGTGAAGGGAGAACTAGAGGGAGGGGCGGGGGTCTCAGTAGGCCGCAGGGCCTGTCAGCCCATCTCACACAAACACACACACACACGCACACACACACACGCAGACATACACACACGCACACACACAGGAGTTCCTTTCCTTTTTTTTTAAAGGGGCCACACAAATTTGCATTATTTTGCGTGTATTGAATTTTCAGCCTGTTTCTTATTCTTATTTCAATAAGGCGACAAATCAATGGTGATTCGGGTCCTCCACCAGAGCCCTGCTCCGACTCTGACATTCCATCTCCTGCTTTCACCCTCTGTCACTCTCAGGCTTCACGCCAAGATCGAGGAGAGCGAGGGAAAAGAAACAGAGGAGGAGAATTGGAGAAGAAGCGTGATGAAGGGCAAGATGATAGGGGAGAAATGAAGGAAGAAAAAGGAAAGACAAAAGAAAGAAAAATATGAGGAAAAAAAAGCATGCAAACAAGAAAGAAAGAAAGAAAGAAAGAAAGAAAGAAAGCACGAATAGAGTCCAGAGAGAGAAGGACTGATGGCTGATGGATGGTGCTGGAGTCTGGTGTTGGGATCGGCTGATTAGGAGTGACGGCCGAGTGTAAAGTTCCTGCCGCAGCCGTCGACGTTCCCACTGAGGGAGGATGTGGAGTGTCAGGTCTGTTTGATTATGAATATGCTGGTGCTACACGCCATGAATCAAAGGCGAGGGAGGGACAGAGACAGAGAGACCGGTGTGAGGGAAAGTGAGGAAGTGAGAAAAAGAAGGAGGGGAACGCATTGAAAGACAGGCGAAGATGACTGAGGTGAAATGCTTTTCATATTTCTTGTGAATGTGCACTGTGTATTTCATTGGGTTTCTTTTCAGACACGGGAGTGAATGCTCAGTTTGTCTGCCGTGCTCAATGAGAAGCCATAACTCTTGGGAACACTGGGGCCCCTAAAGCTGTCGGCAGTATCGAACCTGTTCGATAAGACATTTTTAGAGCTA
Organism: Stegastes partitus; assembly: GCF_000690725.1. Lineage (NCBI taxonomy): Eukaryota > Metazoa > Chordata > Actinopteri > Pomacentridae > Stegastes > Stegastes partitus. Next base: position 129,564 of record NW_007578701.1, read on the forward strand.
AAACTACTCCATCTTGGCTCCATCTACTGGGGAATTCTGTTCCCACCTCAGCCTACTCACGCTGCTGTTAGGTTGCTCCTGTTTAAATGAAAGGCATAGTCCTTGTTATAAAACTGTTCATGGTGAAATATTTAATTGAAACTGAAATAATTATCTTTCGAATGTAAGCTACTATGCATTTTCTCAGGCATATCAGCTTTGTGCACGATATAAAATAAGTGCTGATAAATTTTACGAAGTTCAGGCGTATTTTATAACCCACTAAAAAAACCTAAACCACTAAATCTTTCATTATCCGGCATCACATTTTGTTGCCGAAATGTTCCAAAACAACTGAAAGTGACTTGGCAGGTTTTCTAAACCAGTTAAATGCTTTACCATCACGCAGTAAATGATTCACACACATCCAGTCCAATAGATTAGACTAGTAACCATCAGTCTGCCACAGATTACACTTCAAAAACCTTCAGCCATTGAACTGTTTTTATGGATGGTGAGTCAGGTTCATTAGGCCACTGTTTGACAGCGCCGTGTGTGAAATGTTCGACTTAAAGGACGTGAGGATAAACACCTCCGCGTTTTGATCTAAAGTGATTTCTCAATGGTTTTATAGCCCTCCTTCTCCTTTGTGTAAGAGACACCCCAAACCCACCACACACACGTACACACCTCCCGAAACCCCCTTGTCTTTCCCCTGCGGGCAGTGTGTATGCATCTGTAAACTTGCTTGTTGCTGTAGCGCCGCTCTGGGACCAGCAGTTGATTGGCTATCTTCAGATGTCAGTGATGCTGTTAGGGCCTTAATTAGCGAGATGCATTCTCAATTGTTGATCTTTATCGGGAACCAGATGTTTGGAGGGAGTAACTAACCTCCCACTCCCCCCGCCAGTGTCCCAAAGAGACTGTTACCCTTTCGCTGATGTAAAGCAGCCCCCCCAAACGCCACCCCACCTTCCACTCATCTCCCCCCCCCATGCCCATTTGCAAGAGTCCTGCTTCATTCTCCAAATAAGCAAACGTATATTCTGAGCTGTTGCATGGACAGGGTGTAGCTCAGCTGGAAATCCCCACTTAAACTCTTTCATGTGAAGCAGAGTAGGGATACGTCGAGATGTAAAGAGATAAAGAAATCAAAAAGCGAAGCTCAGATACTAATAATATAACATGACGCACTATATAAACATTGATTTGAAATTTCTTAATCTTATTATATAAGACAGTGCTTGTATGACCGGTCTCGTCAGTGCGTGATGGTGCCAGGTTAAAGCCATGCGAATGCTGGGTGATGTCAGTTGTAAACTGTTATGCAGCCCATGCATTAATTATGGGATGGAGTCTGTTTGGTAGAGGTACAGACACATGGCAGTACTATAGGTTAAAGAGGAACTTACCCAAGTTCTCTGATCTGGCAAACGAAACTGAGGGCCGGAAGAGAAGGAAAAGAGAAAGCAGTCAGGACCAGGAAGTGGCGCATGAATCAACAGCTTTTGATTGGACACATATGGGTGCAGAGGGGGATGATGGGTCTTGGTGCAATTAACTTCGAATGAGCAATGAGCTGCCTATCTGCAGAGTTATGGCGCTGGAATTATAAGAGGCTCTAATAGTTCCCAACACTTCCTGGTGTTCAATAAGCTCATTATAGAAGGCTACAAATACGATTCCAGTCTGTAATCTAAGCCAGTATTGCCTAGCAGTAAAATATCCTGCCAGGAAATAAAAAGCTGAATCACTAAAGGTTGAAAAGAAGTTCCAGTCCCCTCAGCTTTGCAGCCTCTTTTTTGATATATTGCTCAAGAGTGAGTCAGGTGACTGAAAACAAACCCCCTCAAAAGTATACAGAAGGGGCCCTGGCCTGGTATGGCTTAGACCTACCCTGGTCTGGTATTTGTGGGAATGATTTGTGTGTCCAGACATCATAAAGTCATAAAGATGGCCTAAGCACTCTGTTAGTGTTTCTACTGATAGGACACCTCATTAAGGCGTGTGGGACAGCCATGTGGCTGCTGCAGGCTGGGCCCATGCAGCAGTCTGGACAGGGGACATAAATCAGACAAATGAAACAGCCTGTAAAAACCAGACCTGAAACGGCCCGAAAAGAGGGAAAAAAATCATATGCCTGAGAAAGTGGTGTTTTCACTTTCCGACGGACCGTTCTCACCCGCGGGGGAAGATTGAACAAATGAACGTCAATGCAACATGTCATCGACACACATACACATAGACTCGCGTGCATGCACGCACACACAGACATTATATGGAACCTCACCCTGGAAATACTGGCACAGAAAACCCAGGGGCAGAAATCATTGCTTTAAGAGCATATCATTTTTTATATTGTAATCAAAGACACATTACGGGAAGACGTGTCACAATGTGCCCTTTCTTTCTGCCACATCTGTTTCAGATAGGCAACAATGGGCTTAACAGGCAGTAGCTTGGGTAAGACTGGAGCCGCATACTAATCCTCATTAATCCAGTTTGGTCAGCCTGGGACAACCACTGGGAATAAGAGCTCCCTATAGAAAGAGTCATGCTATACACTGACTGGTTAAATGCCAGGCTGCTGTCACATCTGTATACATATGAAGCTAACAGCAAACTTGCAATGGTGGACATGCCATGGATAATCATCACAGCTATCATAATAATTGATAGGACGCAACTAGAAATTGTACTTATCCCAACAATTTAGGGGCTCATAGGCATCTAAGAACAAACACAAGCCAGTAGATAGGAAAAATAATGTGCAGTTGCACTTCTGAGAATTCAAGATTTAGTCATCTGTGCAACAATGTATGTGCCACCTTCTTGTGCTCCCTTTAAAAGTTCCTACAGACGTCATAGTCAAAACCTACCTGTGGATGGAAGAGGAAGCCTGGAGCTGGCCGCATGTACTTGTCTTTCAGAGTCTCAAACGGATCGCTCATTCTCCTCTTCTCAACCCTGCTAATAGTAGATTTCTATCAGCTCTTAATGCATGCACACAGAAAACATTGGTACTTCTAGTCAGTCACTACATGACAGTAAAATACATCATACATGCAAAGTACACCAAACATATGCTTCTTACATACAGTTTAAGGATATGAGACTGTTCACACATTGTGTAAAGCTGCAGTAGTAACTTGAATTAAAGGTAAGTGAGGTACTGGGAATAACAATACCTATAAATGGGGTCCATAAAGAAAGGAGTTGGCCTGGCATGCTGTAAGGAGGTGTCCGCTTTCGGGATCTCTACCACTCCCTTCTCGTCTTCATAACTCAGGTTCTTCTTAGTGTCCTCGTCTCTTGTGCTACGTCCACGGCCCCTGGATCCCAGGCTCAGGTCTAGCGGCTGATCCTGACCAATAGCATGTGAGACCTCTGGTTTGGAGGGAGCAAATGGGGCCAACTTTTCTTCCTTTCGCTTGGTTGTGAGGTCAAATGGTGACTCAGACGAAGATTTGCCTTGGGCTTTCTTGCCGTCATCGGCTGGCGACTGTGGCTCACCCTTTAGGCCTGCAGGTCTGAGGTCCCTGTCTGGGAAGGGGTAAACTGGAGGAGAGAAAGCTGGGAAGAAAGGCAGTGGAAACATAGAGGGGTAGGGCAGAGACCCAACCTTCTTGTCCTGCAGGCCAGCTAGCCCTGTGGAGCCAAAGTACTTCTCAGCAATGGAGGCAATGGCCTTAATAGAGTCATTCACAGCCCCTGTTACAGCTGTGTGCTCGTCCAGTGAGGATGGGATGAGGGAAGGGCCTGGAAAGTCTTTAGCAGCACCGCTGCCCATCAAGCTGGGGCTTTGAGAGCCTCCTTCAGTGGCCTTCCTCTTGGGACCTTTGCCATTTTCTCGAGCTGCCCCCCTCTCCCTCTCACTGTCCATGTCGCTCTCAAGCTCGGACCCTGATGTGCTCTCCAGATCACTTCCGCTGGGCGTGCTGACATCATCCAGATCGCTGCTTTCGGACTGGTCACTTTGCTTGTTCTGCTGCTTTGTGGAGGATGAGGAACCTTGGGTGTGGAACTCTGATCCTGGCATCAGATTTCCAGGTGAACTGCCATCTTTGCGGAGAGCTTTGAGGAGCTCTCGAGACTCCTGAGCACCAGGGCTGGGAGGCAGCAGTGGACTCTTACTCAGCTCTGCACCAGGCCCAGCAACAGGTGCGTGGACCGGTTGTCTAACAGGAGAGGTGGTGGCAGGAATGAGTGGTGGCCGGTGATAGAGTCCAGAGGGGAACAGGCCGGGGAAGCTGAAAGGGAATGCTGGGGCAGTGGGGAAAGTAAGCCCACTATGGTGGCGGCTCGCCCCAAAATAATCAGCCAGTCCAGCACTGCTGTGACCCATTGCAAGAGCTGATTTGTCCAAGCCAGGGGCGCCAGGGAGTGGCATGCCCTGGGCAAACAACCCCCCTGCTGTGAAATGGTTCTTCCCTTCACAGAAGCGCCGGTGCTTGTTGAGGGAAGAGGTGGTGCTGAACATTTGCCCACAGTCTTTACACTTGATCTGTGTACGGCAGTCAGCATGCATGCGTTTGTGGCGGCAAAGGTTAGAGAACTGGGTGTAGGACTTGTGGCATACCTCACCTGCAGGGACACGGAGACAGATATGAAACATATCAGTATCCAACACGCACTAAGCCACCCACACGCACAAACACACAAAAATTACATCACATGATATGACATCTTTGGTTAATATGCTTCAGGATGGCTAAAGCTAGGGCAGAGGAAATACAGTGCGAGTGATATGCTTGTGTTCCCATCAATACTCTGACAATAGCTTTCCAGCAAAATAAAAAAGAAGGTGTGTCCAGATCCTGGCATTGTAAGAGAATCTGTTTGGTTGATGGTGTGAGTCACTTGCTGCCACTCATCACCTGCACATCAAACCAAATTCCCAGGCATCTCCAGCCCCATTGTCCTCCCAGGGACGCTCCCAGGGAGTCCATAAACAATCACACACAGACACACACATGGACATGCAGACACATTCAGAAAATATTCACACAACACAAAGAAATTGAATCACACACACACACACAGAGGCATGCAGACATGAAGATACACACACTCCTTCTCAGTCGCATGCAGTACAATGGCTCTATTTTAAGTTTGTGAAGGAAGCAGAGTTGAATGAATCCTATCCTGCAGTCCGGTTCCCAGGGACAGGTCTCACGTCCTCTACTGCCCCTCTTCCCTCTTCCCCCTCCGGGCCTCTCCAATCACCCCCTCGCAGCCCTCCCTCACCTTGCCCCCACAGCTAAGGCCCTGTCGTCCTGCCCTAAGTGACCTTCCCACAGTCAACCCCTGATGTCTGTCTGTCACTCTGTCTGACCCTGGGAGATGTACAGTGACAAAACCCGACACCAAAACAAAACCTCAGCGTCTGATGTTATCTATCGTTATTATTAGTCTGTCAACTTTATCTGCTACAACTGGCTGAGTTTGGAAGGGGGGTAGTAGTATTGTTCTCCTGAGCTCTTTTCTCTATTCTTTTTTACTCTTGTAAGAGTCAAAAATACAGCTTCTGAAATGACGGATATATCCCTCTTTCTTCTATCTTCTCCCACATTGTTGGATTTTTTTTTTGTAGGTTGGCTGAACTACAACTTACATTTCAATGAGACTTTGATTGTATAAGACAAAAAAGCAGGCAGAAGCATCTCTGGATGATTGATTTTGCTCACATTGTTATTAGATCTTCAAAACGAGGATAAGGAAGTGGTTAGGCTCGCACTGTGATTACACTTCTGCATACTTTGGATGCCTTCCAGGCACAAGGTGCACAAGAGGCAATTCGAGGAGATGGAGAGGAAGAGCAGGAAAAAGCATTTTGGAAACAGATTTGAATAAACAGCCCAGAGGAACTCCAAATGAGAAAGCTTCAGCCAAGAGTGAATGTCATCGCATAATTTTAATGAATAGAAATTGAAATGATGTGTATTTGTGGTTTGGCTTTGGTGGACACAATCAGGGCAGGACAGTAGTAAAAGAACATTTTGCAAACATCTGGGAGAAAAAACAAGAAGAGTCTGATCCTAAGATTTTCGAGGTGATGTTTCTTCTCTGTAAGTTGTGGACGTGTCTTGCAGCACAGATGAAGAAATTTTGGATGCCACATCTGGATATCTTTTAGTTGTTTAATTGAGTTTATGTTGCAGACATTGACAGTGAGGTAGGCAGTATGTCCATTTGAAATTTGAAGTCAAAAATTCTGTAAAACAAAAATTGTAGCTGCCTCTTTTGCTCCCTCTTTGTGTGTCTTTTTACAAGTGCAGCCACATGGCCTGAGCAAACTACAAGAAAAAGCCCTTGGCCATAAATCATGTAGTTGTGACATTTATAGACTAACAACACACATGTATTACACACTGAGCGTGAGATCTGATTCACTACACGCGTGTGTTCGTCAGCTCTTAATAAACTGAAACAAAATATTATAAACACATTCCCGAGAGAAGAGCGGTGGATAAGTAATAGTGAGTTAAGTGTAGGAATTAATAACCCAGCAGGTCTGAGTGCTTCCCTTTCACAGAGAAGCTCATAGGCACACATCCTCGACACACTCCGTGCACTAACATACAAACAGAATCATGTGTGCATTTCGTGCAGTACAACAGTACTGTCCAAAACACGTACATGTCCTTCAAGAGCACTTACACAAACATACACATAAGACCCACACATGATCTTTCCCAAGCAGACGTCATGTTTGAGGCTGCTTTGTCTTCTTTTCTTTTCTTTTTTTTTAACGCAGCCATTAGTTGTTTTTAAACCTGCATATTTTCTGCTGATTACAGCAAATGAACTCCTATTCGAAGGTAGCGTGGGGAAGAGGGCTGTACATGTGGTTGCTATTTGTGAGGAATGGTGCATGTGGTGGAGGCAGGAGAGAGTGGTGAATCTGAGGTCTTCAGTTGAGATGCAATCTCTCCTGCTCATGTATATATACGTGTGTGTGTGTGTGTGTGTGTGTGTGTGTGTTTGCTTGAGAAGGAGAAACATGGTGTGTATTTGGTGTGCGGACAGGTTTGTGCGAGCTCACATGTGTGTGAAATAGCGAAAGAGAGAAAGGGCAAAGGGTGAAGGTCATAATGCTTTAGGGGAAGGAGATCCGATCTCTTGTGTGAGGTGGTGAAAGTGCGAAAGGTCAAAATGTGTCTTGCAGGAATTAGCGTTTTACTGGGAAGCACGGAAGAAAAAGTGTGTGCGCAGGAGAGAAAAAAGCAGCGAAGGAAGAAAACAAAAAAGCCTGTTGGCTGTAGCATCAACAGCAGATCAGGCTGGCGCACTGTGACAGGCAACAGTGAGGTTAGACCAAGTGGGATTGAATGAAATTGCATGCTAGTTTAAATGTTATTACCATATCAGAAGTGTGTGAGAGTGCTGATGCAGAAAAAACTGCACAACTCTTGTCTTAAAAGAAATTGTATTGCCACACAGCTACTACATAATCTCATGTGAAAATCCTGCAGAACATAACAAGCTCAATTCTCAAGAAGCGTATTTTTGCAAAAACATCAGAGTTTTTCTATTAAAGGCAAGTCAAAGCACGTTATTATTGTTATTATTATAATGTACTGAAGAGACTTACATAGGTAGGGTCTTAGTGACTTACACATGAAGGGCTTGACACTGCTGTGGATGTGCTTATGCTGCTTGAGGCCCGAAGACGTTGCGAACGTCTTGCCACAGTCAGAGCAGGCATGGGCACGAGCCCCAACGTGTTGAGAGCGAATGTGCCTCTGTAGGTTACTGGGGTCTGTGAACACCTGCTGGGGGAAGGAACCACACAGACACACGGGGGAGTTACTATCTGCTTCTAAAAAAATATGCAATTAAAGAAAAGGCAGGCACAAAAATTTTCATTTGTTAAATAACCCCTTCAAAAGTCATCACTTTACCTTTGAGCAGTTTTCACATTCGTAGTGCTTGCCACTGTCATGCGACATCTGATGTCGGATTAGGTTTGATTTCCAGTTGAAGGCCTTGGGACACTGGTCACACTTGTATTCCCGCTCCTCGGAGTGAGACAGAGTGTGGGCCTCCAGGCTGCAGGAAGCACAGAAAATAAGCCAACAATAAGAATTTATCACTTCATGATAAGATTTGTTTGTGTCGTAAGTCACTACTGTTTCTCTGCATGTATCTATTAAAAGGTCAGATATGTGCAGCAAAAATCGCCCAAAATAAATGATGTGCTTGAATGTGTCTGCTGTCTTTTTACCTCTGGATATCAGGGAAGACTTGGTCACACTCTTTACACTCATGGAGTCCATGGGACATGTGGAGGGGTCGCAAGTCTTGAGGTTCTTGGGCCTTCAGGTCATTGTCCCCTCCTAGATACATGAGAAACAATATAAGCAATTTACACAACAAGATGATTGTTTTATTTATTCTGAAGTGGAAAGCATGCTGTAGGGGTGCCCTGATATCGTATTGGTTGCGGCACATATCGCAGTGCTGCAGCAGGCGTTCAGACCCTGCTCTCGGGAGCCTTGTTGCATATCATACTTCTCTCTCCCTCCCCTCCTTTTCTGTCTGTCTCTGCACTGTACGCTGTCAAATAAAGGTCAAAATGTCCACGTCTTGAGGAATGTTTGCAGTCTTTAAGAGCTGCCTGTTCCATTACTTAGATCATATTTACATTGCCGCAGGCTCTGGTCAGTTACTGATTCCCCTCTTAGAGAAATTACACTGCATCTCTTGTTACTGCACATAATACATACAGTATCAAGTCTGATTTTATTGTTTATTATGCTAACTGGTGCGTAGTGGTGATCATTCTGGCTCTGTGGCCCTCAGGTAAAGACAATGATCCACCACTATACTTTTAAAAAAAAATCACAGTCGTTTTTTGCTCTATGCCTGCATAAAATAAAACTTAATTCATGCCAGTTTGTTTACTCATCTTTCTCAATAATCTTATTTTTGGTGGCTCCATAGCAAACAAAGGCCTCACATCACTCGTGTCAAGTCCAGCTACACAGCTTCTTGTCACTCTTCACTACCCACAGTTTACAATGGCATAAAAAAAGCACATCTATTTAAAAATTTAAGTCAAACCTGGGTTCAGGAAGGAGGAGGGGGGCATCCCACACGGCTGCTTCTGGTGGTCCAGCAGCTGGTTGCGGGACTCAAAGTGCTGGTCACAATCCTCACAGCGGTACTGTCTCTCCTCTGCATAGTGGAGGGGGAGGAAAATTAACATGCTGTGCATTTAAGCGAGGTGTAAATGTTGATATGTCTTGACAATGGACAGAAGTGTGTGTTTGTGTGAGTGTGCGAGGTGCAGACCATGAATATCAGGAGCCATTGTGTCACATGAATACTCCTCAGCCTTCATGAAAAGTAGCAGCTCCTGACCGGGAAAAATCTCTCTGGTGACTTTGTAGAAGATCTGCAACAGAGAAAAAAAAATGTAGGATTTAAAATGTGATTTTAGATCAAAGCTTCAGTATCAGCTGAGATAGACTCTAGCCTCCTATGACCCTCTATAGAATGAAGCGGGTATAGCTGATGAATTGACTACATTTTGGTATCCTGTAGAGATGTTGCAGCTGTTTTTGTTTTTGACTGTATTTTTTTTCTCACTTTGTCCTCTAACTGTATCACAATGTGTGCCAGGCTACCGAGTTTTTGGAACCAGCAGAGGTCACTTGGGGTGGTTCTTGGAACTATGCAAACATACGGACACGTAAATGCAAATCGCCGCAGCATTGCACATGATTTTCATACCACTGGTGCGCACACACACACACACACACACACACACACACACACACACACACAGGGAGGGGCCACATATGAAAATACACACGCTCATTAACTTGTAATTAATCATCATATAAGACATCCATCTTCCTGAATACAAAATGAAAACACAAACAATCATGCTGCAGAATAAATATACCGTCACATAAATGAGTAAAGCTTGTAGTGGGCAGGAGGTGGTAAATGAATGTGTGGAGAGCGATGTCGCTCTTTTAACAGCGAACAAAACAAGTATGTTGTTAAAAAAAAAAAAAAAAAGGCTATGTGGTAATTTAGCATTTCAATAATTAAAGAAACTCACAACATTGACCTCAGTTAAAAAGCATGACCACTTCTAGGTGTTCAACTCCATCTAAATACACTCACTTCTATTTCATTTCTACATGCAGACTATGAATTATGCCCTTGCTAAATAATCATATTAAGGACTCAGCTGAGAGACCCTGGGACTGTGGTGCTTCCCATGGACACACAATAGCCTTTCTCTATGAAACAGCCGGACGTGAGGATATTTTTGGCATGCTTTGGAGGTTTAACATATCACCTTCCTTTGCTGTGTCAACATAACAATGATGATAGAGGAATTTATTAGAAATGCGATTGAGAGTGGGGGGGGATGCTCCTTCTGGGAAGACATGGGTCACAGGTACAACACTCATGAAGGGAATTCCTCAACCTTGGTAGAGATACTACAAAGCTAGAGCCACAATGGCTCCACAGACGGTTATGATAAATATCTTGGCCACATTTAGAATCATGAGGTATTCTGTCGACTATTCTATAATTGTTTGTTTCATTGTGCTTACTTCTGGCAAATGATGTAATACTAAATATGACACTATTGAGTCACTGTAATAAAACGAGCTCAAGTCTAATGAAGAGTGACTGGTGCACAGTATCTGGTGTAGTTTTGCGGTAGCATAAAAGCATGATTTAAATTCAGGCATTACAAAATGTAAGCCGCCAATAAAATCAGTGATGGCAATGGCACTGCAAGTCTGACTCCCATTACAGGCCTAAACCAGAGTCATTACACTTATCTAGACCAGGAGAGACATATTACATATTAACCACTAAACTTAATCCACCAGCTTCATTTAAGCATTTGAGCAATATTTTCAATTGCCTTCATTTAAACGGGAAAGTCTGTTGAAAAAAAGTTGGCCAACTTTTTTTTGCTCATATGTCAAAGAGAAATACCGTCCTGTAGCAGCAGCACTGCTGTATGCAACCCCATTGTTTTTCAAAAAGAATTAAGGGAACTGAACTGTGAGGGTCCCGGCAAGGGCTTTAATCCCTGACATACTCTACTTTAACCTCTCTGGACGCTATAAACACACATGCAGGAACATGGATTGCCCTCATAGAGCGGACAATGCCCGTACAGACAAACACAAACAGGCTCTCGCAGGCCATCACCTCTGGAAGGCCACAAAAATATTGTGATTGAGAAACAATCAGACAGCAGTTCACAGAGACATGTGAGTCTGCAGGGATTCCGCTCTGAGAGACTGATACTGAGGCTCTTTGGAAAGCTACCAGGGTGCGGACTAAGGACTCGGAACATAAAAATTAATGGACGCTGTCAAACCCACTTTGTTCATAAAAACAAGAGGTAAAATGCCACAATAATAGTAGCTGTATAATTAGGAAACAAACACAGCGAGGAAAACACAGTCTCGCAAACATCCAACTTACTAAAGCATCCCTTAGAAATAAACCCTCTTGACTCCAATTCAGCCTGCCTCTATCTTTTAGGAATCAGTGTGTACTCTTTCCACACAAAAAGATGCATTTTGAGTTGGTGTACAAGCAGGGTGATTATGGACAGGAGGGGAATTCCCCCGACTGCTCCACCTCTACCCCGAGGGTCGCCACGGATAAACAGTGAAAACACACTCACACACATACACAAACAAACAGGGAGCGACTCACTCCTGAACAGGAGGCATAGTGTTTGATTCTCGGGGTCATCCTTAGCATGCTGTGGACATACTAACGCGTACACAGACACAACAGTCGGACGTCGGCTTACAATCGTTCTGTAGATAACACAGCCGGGGTGTCTGAGTTCACACTGTGAAATCCTGCAGCCTCAGCATCAAAGCCACTTCTTACTCACAATGCGGGGGAAATTTCGGTAGAAAATGTTCCATAAACATGAGCTTTTCCTGGGTAACACTGAGGCATTTAGTGTGAATTTTATTGTAGGATATGTGGATGCATTATTTTCTAAGTATTATTATTTTCACCCGTGTATGTTAGTTTATCAGGTCAACACTTATCTTTGTCCCTCTCATGCACTCTCTGTCAAAGGTTACAACCGCAGGAGGATCAGAGGCTATAATCTGACAACTTTGTTACCTTGACACCATTAGTCATTAGCAGAGTAAACACAGTCACATTTTCCCCGGTCACACCCTGTTGGCCGACTCCTCGCTCACACAGAGCTCATTCAACAGGTATGCCATTCACTTACTCTGTCCGGCCACAGTGAATTCTCAGTCTCGATGCTGGTCTCGGTGCAAAAACTTAAATCTCAAAGTGCTTCCATATCTAAAAAGCTATGAAATAGGAAGATGCCCCAAAGCCTACAATCGACTCAATCTCTTCAAGCAACAACAACAGGTCGAAGAACACAGTTCAAAAACTGCCCACAATGTTTATTTTTAAGCAAAAAAAGATTGCAAAGTATCATTAAATTTAAGAAGAATGACCGCTGCATTGTTTACTCGTGCTTGCTCAGCAGTTGCGTAACAGCGACGGTGGATGTCCACATGTTTTGCGACCTCCCTGCAGCATTCAGGGTCATGCAACATGTACAGTATGTTTGGCAGTCGCCATTGCTTGGCTTCTGAACAAAACCATTTCGTGACTTAGATAGCAATAAAGAGTATGAGCGCACAATGTGCAGCTGCTTCTAGCAAATTGGATGAACATGTAAGGAAGCCAGCATGGCTCTGCTCATGTTAGACTGAGCCAGCTGTGTGAGAGCAGCCTCAGAAGAAGAAGAAGAGAGGAGGAAGAAGAACAAGAAGAGAGGAGGAAGAACAAGAAGAAGAAGAAGAGAGGAGGAGGAAGAAGAGGAAGAAGGAGAAGAAGAAGAAGAAGAAGAAGAAGAAACTTTCTGGTATCTCATGAGCAAAACTAACATGCAAGCCTAAGGAAAATGGAGGAGGAATAAAAATCTGAATGTTCAATGTTGTAATTAAAATGTTTTCCATTTGTTTTACGTGTGCAAACTCAATTTTTTGTCCGATCTGTTTTGACGATGAATTGTTGTGCATTCTTTGCAGCCGACGAAGCTTCAGGCTGTTATCTCAGTGAGTTACAGTCACTTCATGATTTCAGCCTCCAGTGTCTTTACATGGTGAATGACCATCAGTGTTTCACTAATATGCCCCTGAGCCACTTCATCGCACTCAATACTGAGTGAGAATCAATAGAGCGAATGAGATTAACGCTCATATCCCTCTGCACTGTCTTATGAAAGGCTCTTCAGGGCCTCGTTGGATGAAGCTAATTATACTTTTAATCAATTTTCCTTTCAATTGAATCCGTAGAGTGAGGAGCGCGGTGGAGGGGTTTTAAGCACTAATTGCCCTAATTATCTTAACGACAAAACATGCTGATCACGGATGGATCCGTGCTAGGAGTGCCCAGGCTGTGTTGTTCAGTGCATTAGCAAACAAATGAGAATATCAGGAGAGCTTGAGCACTGTGGCCTGGACGGTGAAAGGCTAAAATGAAACACAAACAGCACGCTGCCAGCCATAGCTAATGAGATAATAATTACAAATTAACTTTAGTATGACAATTTGTCTTACTTGAATACTTTTAAAGAACTTGTTCAGGAGTTAAATTTTAAAGCATCCATGAATACTATTTGGTTCTCTTCCTCACAGAGCTGCTTTTATTGTGCAAAGGTCTTAATTTAAACCTGTGGCTTGTAGCACGTTGAAGTAATTACTAATTTCAGTGTGACTCACAAAACTGCGACACCTGCCATCTCCTTCCTCTCCAGTCCTTTCCTGTTGCTTTCCCCTCAGCAGTGTCAAATATATAAAGCAATAAAACAGAAAGGTCATAAAAAAATGAAGGCTGTCCTTGTTACATTTTCTTAAAATACGAAATGTGCAGCTGATGCTGGTGTTACATAAAAACAAACTATGACTTTAGTCAAACTAAATTCAAACAGCCGGACATGCAGTGACACGATGTTTTAGGGCCATTGAGGTAACCAAGTATCTGTTTTTCTTCCACTTCAGAATGAAAGAATCCTTGTTATTTAATGCCAGATATGTGACAAATGAAAAAATAAAGCTAGAAAAAAAAGCCGCTGATTCTTTCTCATTTCCTCTATCATTATTATTTGTTTAAATGGTAGATTTGTTTGTTCTTTGCAGATGCTTTCTCCACACAGGCAGTCAATGTGGTAGAACAGATGAGGAAAGAAAAAGCAAAAAGGAGAAGTAGGATCCTAAACAGTTCCTCCAGTCAGAAAAAAAAACAAAACAGGCCTTTTCTCTCTCAGTGCTCACTCATTCATTCCTCTCTCACTCCCTCGTTCTCCTGTGATTGCTCATAAACTTTTATGATAAACAGAACTGGGTCAGAAATAAGACGATGGAGGCCAGTTTAACTCTCACACACTGGCAGGGCTAAATTGGTGCTTGAAGAGAACCAGGACCGAGTAACGACCGACACACCTGGAAATTGCTGTCATTGTATGACATTGTCTGAAAATAAATCACAAAACAAATCATCTCTGTTCAAGGTATGGCATGAGAAGGTTTATTTAAATTTGTTTCTGAGGGGAGGATTTAGCAGGATGGGAAATATGTGGGCCCTGGGTAACTCGGTCAGGCAGTTCTGTGGAAATCTGGTGATGGTACGCGTTCTGTGGCGAATGTGTAATATGCAGTTTGAGGCTGGGTTTAGACTCAGCACTTCTCAGTGGCAGTAAAAAAAACCTGCTGGAATCAGGTACTATGCGCTTTAGCATTTCCAGCTCAGAATGAGGAGCACGGGGAGTCATCTGAACCACAATGAACAATTTGCAGTCCTGCAGAGTGTGTGCATACACACAAACTTAAGTTCATGCATGGATACGCGTAGAAACAACGGGCACTTACAGGTGTGTGCACACACTTTAGAGACACAATGAAACACTTGACACACTCACAACAAGTCAATGCACATAAACGTCTGTGTACACAGACACAAAAAGCCTTCATAAGCATAGGTGCGTGCGCACAGACACACACACACACACACACAGACAGACAGACAGTACCCAAAACTGAGAGCAGCTTTACAAGACCACCCTATTTAGTCAATTCATTTAAAACATACAGACAGGCATTGTGAGACACTACAGTGTGTTTTCAAAAACACCAATGTTGGCCGGAAGGCTTAAAGACAGCACATTGTGCCGTGTTGTGACAGTGTGTAATACTTAACAATCACCTCATCATAGCCATGTCCGTGACCTGTCGGAGCCTTACACAGGCAGCCAAGCAGAACCACAGTGTTGACAGCGAGTCACACCTCGCGTAGAGGGCAGCTCAGGAAAGCTCTCTCTGCTTGTTTGTCTCTCTGTGTCTTTTATAAGAGAGCGGGTAAGTACTTTTGGAAGGCTTCTCTTTCTTTCGTTCCCATTCTTTTTATGTAAAGTGCCTCAACTATCCACTTTTGCTTTCCTGTTTACTGAAACCGCAGGAGGAATGTAAGAGAACATACATGTGTGAAGGAAGAGCAGGAGATTTGTTTCTGGGAAGTTGCTCACTAAAAGATTTCTAAAATAGTCAAAAGCAAACTAAATGCATCTTTTTTTTAATTACAGTTTTCATGCCAACTACTGTATTTGGAGTATGTTACCGAAATGTAATTTTTTGCTGAACTTTCAACGGGTGACGCTCAACCAGTAATCCGAAAGGACCACCAGTGAGACGTGATGACAAACATGCGAGCTAGATGATGTTTTTTATTCGGGTCAAGTGATGGTATGCTCCACACACGCGTCAAATAAAGTTGAGCCTCTTGTCTTCCTGCCCCACCGTGTGTTCCTGTGGAGGAGGAGCCCCTGGCTGTGGGATTACTGAGGTGAACAGGCCCCCATGTATATAGCACGCACCTCTGTGCAGCCAGGTGAGCAGCAAAAAGACTGTGGCATTCCTGGCATATCTAAGAGTTTATATCGCAAGCGTGACTGGGAAGTGTGTGGAACTATCATCCCGGCCGGGACCGCCTCTGATCCTGCCCTGTGGTCTTTGCACGGCAGAAGCCAGCGCACAATTACAGAAGGAAAACACACACAGATAGCAAGGAGCCTCTGCAAGCGTGGGAGAAGAGCTGTGTGTGTGTGCGTAAAGCGAAGGCAGGGTGGGCCAGCCGCTCATGGGACTATCTGACTTAGATCACAATAACACCTTTTAACACAACAGCATGCAGACAGGACAGCCTTTGGAAAATACAGGGAAGCCTTCTGGCATTGGAGCTGTGTTTAGGGCTGTGTATAGTTTAAAAGCTTGATTCATCGTGCCAGACTGCAAGATCACTGTTTGGGAGTTCAAAATCAAGTCATCCACATGTTTTTTTTTTTTTCCTCTCTCTCTCTTCTTTCTTCTCCTCAGATCATATTTGTTTTGTACTTTGTTGAGGGTGCTCTGCCAGGTGGGCTGCGAGTGTCGTGTCACCACGTACCTGATCATCTGTCTGGCACGCTGTCAGGTTGTGCTGCTTGGCCGCAGGGGCAAACTGAATGTGCTTCAGCCAGCTCCCGATATCTGGTTTGCTGGCATCCACGCAGAATTTTACATGGCCTGACCCATCCAAGATCTGCAAAGAGTCAGAGGGAGAGAGACAGAAAAAAAAAGAAAGAAAGAGAGAGATCAGACTTTGATCAGTATCAGTCCAGGTTACTGTGTCCAAACATTGACTAACCACATACCTCCCACAGAGAAATAAGACTCAAATGTTAGCTGCACAGTCTGTGGTGCAACACACACACACACACACACACACACACACACACACACACACGAATATATAGTAATTATTATCACAGTATAGGGAAATCAGTGTCATATATATATATATTTGGCACAAAATAACATTAAAAACACAATAAAATGCATTATGTATATATAAATGACATTTTTTATCCTTGAGGGAAATTTTAAGAATGATGTAGTTTCCATTACAGTAATAAAAAAGTAAATTATGTTAATATGTTTTCCTGATGCTAAGTGACAACAATACATCATTAACAATACATGAATACAAATGCCTCCCTAATAAAAATAATTCAAATACTAAAGTTAGAATTTTAAAAAACTGCTAAAACAAGTAGTGCAAAAAATAAAATCTGATTAGTTTTTTTTGTTGTTTAAATCCTGACTTATCGTTTATGTTTAATTTTGATTTACTAAAAAAATAAAATAAAATAAATATTTCAAAAAGAAGAAAAGAAAAAAAACGAATTTTAAAATCTGCCACTAAATTATTCTTGATTTAAACCGACTTCAGCTGACGTTTGATTTCGTTTCAGAAAATGCAGTTTTAACGAATAAATGAAGAAAACCACACTCGTTTTTAATTACAATAATAATAAGAGCAATAATTAAGGGAAGAGGCTGCTCTGTTGTTCTCCTTCACAATATCAACACACTTCCAAAGCAAACATCTCAAGAGCAAAATAACAATAAATACAATAGGACTGGATTAGTATGCAAATCATCAGAGCAACGAGCTTCCATCGTTTACTAAATATTTGCACAGCGTTTCTTTTCAACGAATTGTAAACGACACGACGTTGTTTTAGGACGGTAATATTTATTATGCGGCAGCTGTAAACTTTGCTGGGAAACAAATCAATTGCAGGAAACCACGAGTGATAAGAATTATGAAGACAAGCCGATTGTTGGGATGCAAAACGGAATCTCTCTCAGGGTCACAAATCTGTCTTTCTGCTTTTGTGTAACCTGCCACTGAATAAATATTTAGGTTACATAAAGTTCTTTGTCTGGACTCATAGTGGAGCTAAGCATGTATTCTGCAAATTACCATGCAGCTTTTTCTAAATGATTTCACCGGCAAACTGTTTAGAACGACCGAAGAATGGATTCGACTTTTTTTTTTTCTTCGATCGCTTTCTGAAACAAAAGTTTTTCATCCATAAAATCGGATTCCTCTTACCGTTCAAACGCGTTTTCACTGGCAGTTAAAACCTCTTGGGATAATATTTGAAAGAAAAAAAAAGTGAAGAAAACTCCGGTTTAAAATAAAAAAAATAAAAAATAAAAATCAATGCGTAAAACTCGACTTGTCAAATAAACGACTAGTTTTTGCTGGGGTTTGTTCTCCAGATTTTTGTCATGGTTAAAAAAAAAAAAGGAAGAAAAAATGAAGAAGAAGAAGAACCGGTGTGTTGCTGTTTCTTTTTCTTTTTTTTGTCGGCGTCTCTTCGGGTCTCCAAGCCTCGCCGGTGCGCACTCGCTTCACTGTCTCTGAGACACCAGCGTCGGTCTCTGGAAGTAAAAAAAAAAAAAAAATCCTCCCACCGCTATATTGTCTCTCAGACTCCGTGATTCTCCTCCTCGCTGTCCTGCAGACACCGCGGCTCGGAGCTCAATCCCCTCCGGTACGTTCAACTTGCTCCCAACTTTTCGCTTGTGCGCGCTTCGTTTGGCTCGTCCGCTCCTCTCTTGTCACCCCTCCTGTCCTGACGCACCCAGGTGTCCTCTAGTAGCCATTCAACTTTTCATTTTTCTCTTCCTCTCGACACCCCCCACCCACCCACCCCAACTCCCCCCCTCTCCTCCAGCCAGTCGAGGATGTGTCCGTCTATATGATAGCGGAGACATTCAAGTCGAGGGGGGGTTTGATTTCAAGCATCGCCCCTCTTGTTTCTTTCTGTTCTTTTGCGTGTCGCGGACAGTTTGTGTGATGTTTCTCATCCAAGCAATTGTCTCATAAAGAAAGGATCCGTGCGCGTCCCATCCCTGTAGCTTCCCCCCGAGAAGAGGCTCCAAAACACGGGACGGTCTTTGCCGCTGTCCCCCCGGTCGGAAGAGACTCCACTCCGCCGTAAATTTTAAAGTGACAGGGGCCCGGGGTTGGAGAGGGTGAGCGGGGTCAGGGAGAGGTCGGGATGGGGCTTCTACGGGGATGAACTGCACACACACACACGCACACGCATCTACACACAAACACAAACGCAGGCAGGTTTAATGAAGCAACATAAGCATCAAAGCGGAGCGTTATTATCCACGTGTTTCCAAACTTTTTCGCAACATGCCGCGCCAGCGTGAACCGTTTTATGACAGCATTAACCCGCAGATCAGAACTGAGAAGAGTTTTCATTTTCTTCTTTTAGTTATTTCTTTTATTTCAGCTTTTAGTTGTAGATGTTAAGGTGTATTTGTGAGAGGAAGCGCGCGCGTAAAAGCAATAAGAAAGAAAAAAAAAGTGAGAGCTACAACAAAAAATCCTTGTTCACTAATTGTTTTTTGGCGTTAGGGGAGTAAAGCAACTTCTAGAGTTAAGTGTTCCTCCTGAGGACCTCCAGGAAACTCCTCATGGGCCATTAGAAGTCCCCGTGCCACATTTTGAGACATTGACCTAATCACCTGCTTTTCTCTGACTTGAACAAAAAAAAAATGTTGTAAAGTAGGCAGCTATAGGCTGCTTGTGCTCTCTCCCTCTCTTCACCCCCTGTGCGTAAAAACGCAAAAATTATTTCCAACTGCTCATAATGAAACGCGTTTTCATAAAAGAAAGCAGAGAAGTCTCAATGTTGGAATTAAAACCACTTTTATCTGTGAGGGGTGTACTGCTCTGTCCTCTGTGCACCTGCCCAAAGGAAGACATGTTGGAGATTTTTTTTTCATTTTTTTATTCCCAGAGTGCTTTTTTTTCTAAATGTAAAGAGTTTCAAGCTGAAGCAGACACTGTGATCAAACGGACAAGGGTAGAGAATAATAAAGAAACGTCCTTGTTGTCAGTGAGCGGAGTTTATTAGGCAGATTATAAAGCCAGAGAGGACAGGGCTTTGGCTGATGAGAGCAGATGATGATGGATAACTCCTCGCACTGTGACATTGACCTTCCATCCCAGATAATGCCCATTGTTTTACGAAATCGCGGCGCAAATGTGCAGGAAGGACAGGAAAAATCATGTGTAAATAAGGCAGGACCCCGCCACCGATTCCCATCGTCTTTGCGCTCCTTGAGAACCGAGGAGAGACCCCGGTCCGCCCGGTCATTGATTTCCTGCCTCTCCTCGACTTGTCCATTGTTGGAACCCTTTTTAATTTAGCCATAAATTGGGAAAGCTCAAGTCGAATGAGCTGTTCTATTTTCTTCCTGTCAGGATGAGGGATTTGTTTTATGATGCATTGTGTATTAAATACAAGTAATCTGGGAAAGTGATTGCTTCACGGCCTCTCCGGGTCTGATCGAGGATCCTGATAGAGAGAGCGGTGTGAGGGACTTTTTTTTTTTTTTTTTACTGAAAAGGAGGAAATGTCTGAGAAAAAAAAACCGAGGATAAATACTAAGAGGTTTTTGTGGTATTAGCGGGGGTAAATTGGGGTACGAGTGGCTGCTGGACCCCCTTAAACATGGCCACATGAGGGGGGAAAAGTGCACTTCTTTCCCCTGTCAGGAGATGGCGTGCTCAACTGAACTGAACTTTTTTTTTTTCTTTAAACATTTCTGATGTATTTGAACATTTCAGATGACAGGAATTATGATGGGATTCCATTTGTTGCTGCCGTGAAGGGAACAAAACTCCATCTTGACAGTTGATTTTTCTTTAATCATCAAAAATTGCATTAAATCACCATATTTAGGTTAAAAAGTGCGCAACTGTGAAACATAATTTAGTTACTTAAATACATGTTAATGACACTGATTAGGAATGTTATTTCATCTTCAGAGATTCAATACATTCAAGCAGATTTGCGCCTTAACCGAGAAAAACAAAATAATAAATAAAAATAATCAGATTTTTTTAGTTTGTGGATCACGTTTCTTAGCCAAAGCAGTTTCTCTGTCACTCACAGGATAGGGGCCATTTCTTTCCTTGTGAACTGCAGCACAAAACATCGACATTAAGGCATCAAATTGCTAGATGGGACATGAAAGATTCAGCTGTATGCGCTTGAATATATAATCACCTGAACGAGGAGGCTATAAAGCTCCTGAATCCACAACGAAAAGAAAAAAAAAAGAGCGATGGGGGTGAATTTAAAACACTTGTTCGTTTAATAAAGCACGAGAATGATCTGCAAGGCGTATAGCTCCAATTTATATTTGTTTGAGCAAAGCGCCATAAACAGCATTCTGATGTGCTCAGATTAAATAGATGTGTTTTATCTGAATTATGCCGTGCCTTTGTCATAATGATTGTGACATACTAAACGGCGAGTGTGGAAAAGCTGTTTATCAACAAATTACAAACCAAACAGGCTTCGGGGTATGTTGGTTCCGACTATATCATGCTACACAGCATTTCATACTTATTTAAGGGGGACCCTTAAAACATACAGCATCCGGATAATGTTGCTTTAAAGTGCTGTGAAATTCTTTGAAAGGAGGTTAAATTGCTTTAAATGGGTCCGCGCTTATTTTGCTTGCGGCTTTCTTGTTTGTTTTAGGAGTTCAGTCACGCAAAAAGCAATTCATACATGAAGAATTTTTATGATCAAATAGCTTCATATTATCTGAGGTTCATGGGATAACGCTGCTCTGTTCTAATATTTTATTTTTGTTTTTTTTATCCACTGAATAACTTTGCAGCGATAGTTTTCTGTGCCTTAAAAAAGTGATTTGGATTTTGCTGCTCCATCCAGAGAAGTCAGATGGGACAGGCTGGAGAAGAGGGGGGATTCCCGTGTGGGTTTTTTTTTTTTTTTTTTTTGCAAACTGACTCCAGGCAGGCATCGAGCTGCAGAGCACAGTCTGCACCGCTGCAGTCGAGGGGCCACATGGAAAACACTGTGGAAGGCCTGTGTGGCGCATTCCAGCACATCCTCCAGGAGTGCGCAAAAAAAAAGAGGAGAGAAAGAAAATATCGCAGCCAAATCCACATGAAATAGCTCCACCATTCATTGCAAGCCCTCCTATTGACATTGGCAAAAAAAAAAAAGCTGCACTAAGTCTCCACATCATCATGACTGCGTATTTACGCACGACCCCCTGCGCATTTCTACTTTTGCTCAAACGTGGGGCGATTCAATCAAGTGGTAAAAAACTCATTTGAAGCTCAACTGGCACGACTTTTTCTTTTTCTTTAATCAAACGCATCCATCAGGCGATATTAGCGCACAATACAGTAAGTGCGCAAACTTGAAGTCCCCATTATTAAAAGGACAGACTTCCATATATCCCAATTACCATTAAAACACAGCGGAGGAAATGAAAGGAGAAAATGTAAATACAAAATTTCCTTGGGTCTGGAAGTAGGCCCGTTGTGAGCAGGCGTGTTAATCTCCACCTCAGTAATTTGGTTCTGCGGGAGAAGACAGAAGCCCTGCTGCTGTGCCCTGCACTTCATAAATCACTGCTTTATGTGGACAAGGTCAGCACCCTCCCTCCCTTCCTCCCCCACCTCTCTCTCTCTCTCTCTCTCTCTCTCTCTCTCTCTTTCTGCTGGCCCCTCCCGGACCCTCCGCCATGTTTACCCGGCCGCCCGGGGGCTCTCAGGACCAGACCAGCTCACTTCTAATTACTTTGGATTATTTTCATTTGCCGGGGGTCAGCCAGGCATTCCGGCACAGAGAGAGAGAGAGAGAGAGAGATGATTTCTTGACAAATTCTGTGGCCTGTGAGGGGAACAAGCCCGGCGTGTTTGCTGAATTAGCACCACGGTCATTTTGTTTTGGCACTGTCTCTTCCTCTCTCTGACAGCTCTTTGCAGAGCACTGCATATTAACGAATGCTGTATTTTATCCCTGCACCAGATTTTCTTTTTTGGGGGGAGAAGAGGTCTCTTAATTCAATTTGCATTCATGCTTTTGTTTGATCTGTTGTAAAGAGACAGAAGTGTCACTACTGGAACAAGGCCGGGCATCAGAGGACATGATCCTGGATTGAGAGGATTTATGAGAGCACATAAATTATCTCATCTGAGTTTAGAGCTGGAGGCTGTGAGAGGTTCTCTTGCAATTTCCTAAATTAAGCTGTAGATGGTAAAAGAAGAAATGGGGAAAAAAAAGAAAGAGAGAAGCAAACTGAGATAATTTCTGATGCAAAGTAACTGAAAATCTTGAAAAAACTGAGTGCAAACTGTGCTGCAGAAATGGAATTGCTTGATTGCAAGGTGCATATATGTGCCCAAAAACGTTCTAATTAGCATAAAGGTGATATTTAATGATTCCTCAGTGTGAGTGAGATGCTGTGTCTCGTGCTAAAATCAACACTGACAGCAACAGTGGCACAGATTAGATTGTCAGGGCTTTACTTTTCAAAAATAATTTGAGAAGAATGGGCGAGTTAATGTAAAGATAATTGGGTTTAAGCAATCTATTGTTGAGTGGAGCAGTGGCTGGAATGCGGCTGGTGAAGCGGGCTGTACGGGGGTCTTTGAGAGCGAAGGGCGAGAGAGGTGGGGATGAGGGGGTGGCAGCGATGTACACAAAGTAGTACAGGCTGTGGTGATCACAGACACTTCCTCCACAGAGCCTCGGCATACAGGGCCACACTGTATGTGGGCTATTGGGTGCGATAAAGCTGCGCCAGAGTCAAAGGTCACGTTTTTGAAGCATAAATTCAGCGGGCACACAGCTCCTATACGCATGGGACAGACTGGAAACTTAAACAACTCACTCCTCCCCACTCTCTCTCTCTCTCGCTCTCTCTCTCTCTCTCTGGCCCGGTGGAGAGAGGGGAGGGAGGTAATTAGAGCATGTTGCCTTTTGCCGCAGGGAGAACAAATTGGCTCTAAAACGCTCATAGATATCATCTTTAAAAGACCTTTTTATGTACAAGAGGTAAAGTGGTATGGAACTGAACACGGCACTTCAGATGTTCAAGTGTCACACATTCATTACATTTATTGAGCTCTCTTCTCACGTTTAAAGTCGGGACTCGGCTGCAACGCTGTGACAATCTGCTTTTCATATACCGTGTCCAATTGGAAGGCTAATATTTTAATGTTGGTGGATATCAGACAAAGACGTGCTCACTGGGACGGGAAGAAAAAAAATGCTGTAGTGTCAGTTAAGCCTGCCGGAACAGTCAAAAAAAAAAAACCCCACAACAAAACAGACAGCTGATATCATATTAATAAAGGATGAAAACAAAGTTGTAAAAAAAAAAGCTGAATGGAGGCTATTTTTCTAACACATACACACACAACAGGAAAACGGCTGAAAACTACTTAAAACAACAGTTGATCGGTCAGATACACTGACCCTTTGGTGTATTTACTTTTTTAAGGGTGTTTTCTTTTTTCCAAAGCAAAGAAAAGAGATTGCATTGTTGTGCTGCGGAGAAAAAAAAATAAAGAAACATGAGTGGAACTAATGGCTGTTTCTGTAGCTTACATTTACAAGTGGTCAAAGCTAAAATGTGAGAAAGCGAGAAAATGTTATCGTGAAAACAGACTGTGAAAGTGTCTCGAGTCTGTCCGTCATGACATATATCGAAACCCCTTGACACACACGACACCAAGAGGTCAGCGCAGCGTACGTGGACACGGTTAAAGTCAGAATTAACTCGCACAACAACAAATCAGTTGCAACAACCCTAAAATGGAGCAAAGCCGAGCGGCTCACACATAACACAGGGACGTGGAGTGGCTCCCATTAAAGGCTTCACTGGCTTTCAGTAGCATCAAAGAGGCCCCTGAGTTAGACTGGGATTATATTTAACCCGGGAGCTTGTTGCACTGCCGAGCACAGGGCACATGCTGATGCCGCTGCCAGTACACCATGCTTCTGGCATCGCTCTCATCCAAAGCTCTCATTAAAATGTGGCTTGGGCACAATTTCCTACAGGAACACACACATGGAATAATGTGTGGACACACGCGAAAACACATAAACTAACGAGAAAACAAAAGAAATCGTTGTCGTATGATCGTGCAGTCTTCATATTTGAAAGTCTTTATGAGTTTTATTTTGCATCTTTCTAAAATGTATAGTTGAGTTTGCATCAAATATAAAATATGTGCAAAATCACATGCAAAAGAACAAAACGGATGCTCACAGCAGTGAACTGAGTTTTTCCTGTGATGCATTACACAAGAACAAAGCTTCTGCATATTAACTGGGATAACAAAAAGTTCAAGATCATATGTGATTCTGTTGAAAGTTGATAACTGTTCACACTGAATTATCATCCAATTCTGATGCATGCAGACTTGTAAGTGCAAGAACAGATGCACGCAGTCCAAGAAAAGTTCTCCGCATATGTGTATAAGTCTCCAGAAGGCCCTGCGCTGAGACAATGCAATCTCACTGGGCACATTTCAGCAGTCAGACTTGATATGAACCATCAGACATGTCCGTCGATACTCCCCAGGTTTATTCAATTCCAAACCAATCATTCTAGTGTCATACACTTTTGGGTTAATATTCTAACCGTGAGGCCCAGTGCTAGGTGAAGATAAATCAGCTTTTATGATGGGTTGTTATGGTTTTTATGGCACTGGGGTTGTGAGGGACTGATTTGGGGATCAATCACCTGCAGGTGTCTGCCGGGGGCCGGGGTGCTGTGAGGATCGATTGAGGATCTAGAGCTGTGGTGATGGAATAGAGGTGTATTTGTGTGTGTGTGTGTGTGTGTGTGTGTGTGTGTGGGTATTGAGATTGTTGTTGGGTATGTGTTATTAGTTTGTGAAAGCGAGAGAGAGAGAGACAAAGTGATGAAGGTGTGTATGTGAGTGCTTCAGAGACAGAGAGGAGATATATCTGGGGCTGCAGCAGTGATGAAGGGCTACTGGACTATGACCAGACCATCTTATCAGAGTCCCCCACCCCTCCTCCTTCTCCCTCGCTCTCAATCCACTTCTTTATCTAGGTGGCACTTTAGAAAATCTCATTGTCACAGAACATTTAACAAAGACAAAAGTCTCAGGCGGGCAGCTGGAGATGACTGGCCTGACAGCTAGTGTGCACAGTATCCCTCACACAACCTCTTTCACTCACGTCTCGCGTGTTTTCCCCTGGGAGAGGCCGGCGATGTGGGCAAAAAACAGCGCCAAGACACACAAACAAGTGTGTGCATCTATGTGCGCAGATGGCACGAGCGCCCATCAACACATGGACACATTGGAGGTTTCTCTCTCTGCCTGTGTGGATACAGTGTTTATACACATTCGACATCTCCCCCCCGACCGTCAGACGGCTGCTTCCTCCGTGCTGTCAGCGGAGCCCAGCTGAAACAAAAGAGGCGGAGAGCGAGGCCTTACGGTTTCTGAATCAGAGGAAGCTGGTGCTGATTACGCTGCCACTGAAGAAGCATTCCGATCCTGTTAACCCGTACGCTGGCTGCCAACTCTAAACCATGCAGCAAAGTGCCGGGACAGTGAACCACACACGGCCCCACCCTGAGTGCCCTCTCTCTGCTCAGGACAAACTCATTTGCTGTACTTTTTCCCTTCCATAAAACTCCTCTTATTCTAGATCTTTTTACTCCCTTTCCTGTCTTCTCCAACCTCTGATCCACCTTCTTTTTTTTTTTTTTTGCCTCTCCTCTCCTCTATCATCCCCTCCATACAGGAATACAGCAGCAGGCTCTTGCAGGAGGGGAGCACATTCCACCTTCACACCCTTACCTCTCCATCCCTGATAAATGCCTTCACTCCACTTGTTTATAAGATAGAGGGGGTTATTCATAATCAAGCCTAAGAGAGTATGTACACACAGTGGACATCCTGATAGAAAGCAACGTATTAAATTTCTGTTTGTTTGACAGAAGCGCTGTCTCTCTCCTTCTCCGTGACAGGAAGACCCCCATCCATCCAAGCGGGGGCGCGACCCCAGCAGCACTCCCCTCTCTTTTCTCTCTCTTCAAGTGCTAACACATATTAAGTAAATGAAGAGACTCTTCAGGCCGGCAGGAGACAAACGAGCTCCTTAAACATTGCAGGAGTGGCAGTTTGATCTGGTGTCGGTGGGTGTTTACGACGTAACTGCGGCAGAGTCGTGTTTGCGATGTTACCCATCTAAGTGTGTTTATACTGTCGCGGAGATTGTCCCGGTCTCGCAGCCAGGTGCTGAAGCTCTATGTCTGTTTGAGATGGAGAGTATGCTTATGATTTTGGTGTGTGTGTGTGTGTGTGTGTGTGTGTGCGTTCGTTCCCTGCAGCCCTGTGTGTGTGGCAGTGTTTCTAGGCCAAATCCTGTCTGCTCAGGCAGACAGTGTGCTTGTCCACATCTCGACCAGGAGCAGGTTCATGTTGGAGTGTCTGCTCTCATTCTCCTGCAAGCTTCTCCTCCTGTCTTTCTGTCTCATTCTCTTTTTCTATCTTTCTCTTAGTGATTGTTGTCATTCTGGTTGTTGGGGGTGAAAAAAAAAACACAACACGACGAGGGGGGGAAGTGTAAAAAAAAAAAAGAAAGAAAAAAAGAAGGGGGTGAGGTGGAGGGGAAGCACGACTGAACAGCGGTGGGCTGGTTGGCGGCAGCGGTGGGGGGCTATAAGGCCCCCAGGGTGGGTATAGGGTTTTGGTGAGGGCTCGGGGGTTGGTGGTGAGGTGTGCTCGGAGAGAGGGCCCTGGTGTAATCTCGGTGCTGAATAGACGGAGCTCTTAATAGAATCCCGTCGTCCGGCTGCCACCGAGAGAAACAAGAGCTGTAATGGATGGGCTCAGCTCTGGCTCCCACTTTCCCCCCCGTGACCCCTGCGTTGGTCAGAAGTAAGAGCTAAAGAAGCATTGTAGCCCCGGGCCTGATTGAATGGGGAGGGAGGGAGGTAGCGGTGGTAGTGGTGGCAGTGGGGGTGGAGGGGTAGCCGCGCTGATAGACCAATTTCCCACTACTGCGAGCAGCAGGGCTTGATTGATGAGGGCTGGTGCTGGTGAGAGGAGGCCCATCACATGCGATCACATAAATACTTATTCAGCTCGAATTGGGCCTGACAAGCCTTACGACAGCTTTGTGCTGTCACAGATATCATTGGAAGGAAAACGCTCCATTAATCATGCGTAATTAACTTTTCCAAAGGGAGGTTCTGCTTGGAACCAGTGGTAACCCACTCAGTACTCAGATAAAAAATTCCAGCATCTTAACTGGGATTGGAGAGGGCCTTATTAAAAGCTAGAGCCAGTTTCCCCTGAGCCGCTCCGTTTGTACAGGAAACGGCTTCATTAGTATCGGTTTAGGGCTCTAATGGGCTCAATACAAAGCCTCCTCTCTCTAACCCAGCCGTGTTCAGTGGCCTTACAGTGCAATATCCTGTGAGCGCGCACGCCCATAATGTTCCCTGTTTGAAGTCAGAGCAGAACCCATCTGAACGCCTGCCACTAGTTAACTACCTTGACCCTCCCATAAAGTAGTGTGGAGGAGTGAGCGTTGGAGAGCCCAACAAGCTACGTGGTGTCATTTTCTCTCTCCCTGTCTCTCTCTCTCCAGGCCAAGGTAGCCTCCCCATGGGAGTACACTGGACCAGAGCCCTTTTGTTTTTAAGCAGCAGACCAAATGATCTGTCGCACATTCGGAATAACACAAACACACATACTCGCAAACTGACAAATGCACAGACCTACCACCAAATCTCATCTGATCAGCATTCCTCCTTTAGCTCTCTATTGCTGCTGTGCTGGTAGATACAATGCAAGCAGCTGGCACAGAGGAAGACAGAAAACAATGGGGGCAAAATAAGTGTTTACCTTTTAGTGAAACTGAATTCCAAGTTCCTTCAAGAAAATCTAATATCATCTCAGTGTACACTGGATGACTACAATGACATTAGAGAGTACAGAATGTTCGACAACGAAGAACACGAGACAAATCCTACAGAAACAAGCCAGTAAGTCATGTCATTACATGACATCCGGAATCACTTTTCACCAAGTGCAGAACTGGCGGCACAAACAGTGCAGCAAAGAAGTTGTTTTGACAAAAAAAAAATGCAGCTGTTGAATTCAGGTGAAATGACAGCTCCAATAGCGTAAAAGAACTGTCTTTCGTAAAAATGTACAAGTCCCGGTGGTGTAATGCTCGAATTACAGGCATGGTCTATCATTCCACCACAGCCGCAGATCCCATTTTCTCAGCTG
The DNA here is from genome assembly GCF_000690725.1 of Stegastes partitus. Lineage (NCBI taxonomy): Eukaryota > Metazoa > Chordata > Actinopteri > Pomacentridae > Stegastes > Stegastes partitus. The sequence continues at coordinate 158,547 of NW_007578701.1, forward strand.
CACTGTCGGTTCATGTGGGCATACATATTTCTCTGACTCACTTCAGACTTAAGTTCAGACTTATTCATGACAACCTTTACTCTACACTGTTGCAAGAAATTATATCATACGTCCGAGGGGAGCAGGCCTCGCTGCAAATTTTCCATTTTGCCATACATGGTGGATCACAGACACGTACACATGCCCACCCGGGTTCAGTCAGCTTGCCTCTTCAGTTGGTCATCCACGGTCATTTCCTCTAAACATCAGCCACACTATTGCAGGGACTTGACTCATTTCCTGACTGTTAATTAGCTCTGTCTGGTCTGCGAGAGGGAAGATGACCCGCTGAAACTGAATAGTCATACTCCACACATAAACATAGCGACAGGGCTGAATACAAGCACACGCAGTCATTGGGCTGACTGTGTAAAACAGATGCAGCAACAGCTCCGTGTGAGCTGAGGTAAGAAAGATACAGGTCAAAGCTTAAAGGCAAAAATGCAGCAATGTTTCATTCAAGTTTTACTGAAGCTATTTTGTAGTTATTGTACCTGAGTCCAGCTTGGCAACACATTTTATGAAAAAAACAACAAAAACAAAGTGACAAGTTTGCTGAAAACGGTAACAGTGGTTAATGGCATGAGCAGAGGACAGAAGATTGAAATCTTTGTCAAGCACATGGCGAGGAAAACGGCTGGCACTGTTGGCTGCTGAGGTCACCCCTGCAGAGAACAAAGTTAAAGCTGAAGTCCTTAAACTGCCAATTCAGAGTAAAAAAACAGAGGAAAAGGACCAAAAATGATTCATTTATCACTATGTTTTTTTCTGTTCACTGTCTCTTTGGGCTATCAAATGTCATTTTCTGACATTTTCTGGATTGAAGGGAGTGTACTGAATGACAGACAAACTTAGACCTCCACTCAAATCTCTGTAAGGGTAAGTACCCTGGGTCAGAAAAGCAGTCAAGAAACAGACCAGGTGTCAGGGAAACAAGGTTGTATTCATGTTCAGATGAGGGGTGTTAAGAAGACTTGAGCAACCATCTCACAGGCCTAAATAATAGCAAAATTAATTCTGCAATCTCAGGGAGAAACACACTTGAGTTGGTTCAAGTACGTGAAACCACATTCAATTATACGTTAGCGGAGATACGGACCAATCCGACAGACAGGTGGTTAAAGAGAGACCACACGCAGACAAGGAGAGAAGTGAAGAAGAGGAAGAGTGGAGGAGTGTGAGAGAAAAGAGAGAGTGGGTGAAGGGTCAAGTACATTCAGTCAGCTTAGTTTGACTTATATGCAGAGGGGAGACAACAATAAGTGCTTGTGCGCTGGAGGCCTTGAATGCAGCACATCTCCTCTGCTCTAACAATTGGCTGCTTCTTGCTTTAGCATGGCTGGGCCTAAGCTCATTTATTACTACAATCGCTCCTCTCTCTCCCAAAACTATATTTAATTGATGAGCGTGACAACATGTCTGCTAGAAGTCTGATCAAATGATTCAAATTGCCAAATAACACTGCCTATTTCCCACCGTAAACATCTGGATTTGGCCTTGGTTCGTGTACGCCGTACTTGGCACAGATGAGGGAAAGCAGCTATTGTGAAAAAAACAGTTGTCTGCTTTCAGCTCAGATCAGTTGCTTAGGACTGATGATTGGCTGACAGGGATGGTTTTTTTTTGTCTCATTTACAGCGTATTTTTAAAGCGACATATTGGCAAGGTTTGTTTGTCATTGACGGAACTCAGAGTTTAAAAAAACAGCTCAGGAAGAGCAACAGAGGAGGGATCTCTCTGGGATATCTTAATTTCTCTAAAAAGGATGCAAAATAAAATAAAAAATTCAAACTAAATCATGAGCCCACTAAAGAAAGATTTTGCTGACATTTTGCTACTCAATCTGTTCCAACACAACCTGATTGTTGTGTCCTTTGTACAACCTAAATTTGCTTTTTACGGTCTTTAATTCTAGGTTCAAAGCCCGTAGCAGTCACAAGGGGATGGACATTCGGTAAGCAAAAGGACTGTTGAAGTTGAATAATCTTTGTCATCATCACACATTTCGTACAACAGAGAGTCTATCTCGGGTCCTCCTCCTGAGCCAGGCAGAGCCCCCCTCCAGAGGTCTGACTGATGCTAGCCAAACCTCAGGGGCATGTTGAATGCTAGAGAGAAGAGAGGAAAAGGAGGGAAGAGAAGGCCTTCTAAAAAAAGGCCTCAGTGTTAATCAGAGATTTCCCAGAAGAGCCAGAGTCATCGCCTCAGGACAGAACGAGCGAGAGAACGAGGGGTAGGCACAGAGGTGAGGAAACGAGAGATGACTTGAATGAGAGATAGACGGGGAGACGGAGAGGGAAGGAAGGAGGCAAGGAGGGCAGGCTGCATTCCTGTGGCCACAGCTGTGGGAGCTGCAATCACTAAAATGTAGCGCTGTCTCAATACCGGCAATTTCTGGCCATGTTACAAACGAAATAAAACAGCACGACATGTCTGTTTTTTGAATCAAAGAAGAGACTAGCAATCAACATGCTGGGGTTTACGCTACCTCCCTCCCTCCTTCGTTCTCGTCCTCCCTCCATCCCTCTCTCTGGCTGACTGTCATTCGCTCTGTGGCAGGGATGACCCCTTCTCTGTCTCTATATTTGCCCCTCTTTGTTCACCACTGGCCAGTTGAGGCAGGCATCTGAGACTGAGACCATCGATCATAGGCCTGACAGCGGGCCCCAGGCGGGGATGGCCCTGTTATTTGGACTCTGTGATGACTTCCTCAAAAAGGGGCCCCTCCTTCCCTCATAGGCCTGGCATGGCTGAGGTTTGGTTTGGAGCCTCCATACCTTCCCTGTATGTCCACAGAAAACACACTGAATTCACTGGCCGCATGTTTGGGTCACGCTAGGGTGAGCAAGACAGATAGAGTGTGGAGTGGGAGTAAAATAGGCTGAGGGGGCGCAAGTTGTGGTCCTGGAAGTTTCTTGGTAGCTTCTCCCAAAGAGCGCCGCGATGAAGACTTTGGCAGTGGTAATAATAGAAGTAGGGGTTAACGGAGTACATTTGAAATAAGAAAACAGAAAGGAACAGCTGGAGTGCTTGATTTATGGACTTGATCTGTCTACGATCTGTCAGACAAGATATAGCAACAGTACATTATAAAAGCTCTCGTTTGGATCCATGTGTTTATTTTATCTTGGTTTGCGCCCCGGCTTCTTCCCACATGATAGTGTGTGAACATCATTGGAAAAGATGAGCCTTAAATGTTTTTCTTCCTCCCAATGACTGTCTTCCTTGAATACTTTACTCCTCCAGTTCATCTCTTCCCCTCATTCTGCCTCTTGTTTCACTTTTCAACTCAACACCTCCTCCCCTCTTTTCTCCCTTGTCTCTCCACCTCACTCCCTCTCATGCACCAGACTGGGACTTAGTAAACGGGCAGTTGTACTATTGTCTTGCTGCTCACATCGTATTATCATTACAGCTGGCTATAATTGGAAACAGGAGTCTTTCTATTAGGCTACATGGTGACACGGGTATCTGTCTCTTCTGATATTCCCACACTGGCTAATTTCCCCCCTCATCTGCATTCAACAGAGCGCGTGATGGCGGATATGGGAACCGATATCTCAGTGCAGACATATCCCAAACAGCGGTTTACACTTACATACTTTTATATTTTAATCATAATTCAGACATTGCATGAAACTAGAGAGACAGATTTAAAATTGCCATTTAAAAATCTTCCAGTTATAAGAGACAAAATTGTTTTTTGTGGTCTAAAAAAAGCCCAATACCATGTGACAGGATCAAATATATTTTATGGCCTGTGCTGTGGTTCATCCCATCTATGTCTCTTGGCTGTCTCTTTGCGAAATAACTACCAAAAGACCTACAATAATAACTTTCTGGCATAATTTCTATGCAATAAATGCTTGATGTAACCCTAAGTTGTTTGTGTAAAATCAGTCAAATCTGGAGTGTCTGTAAGAGAGCTTGGCTCTGTCTGAGGAGTCTGTCTAACAAAGGGTGCACACACTTCATTAGCACTGTCCGTGAGAAGGAAGGAATCTTACACATGGAATCACTCCTGATCTGCCGTCTCAGGCTACTGCTGTGCAGAGCCTGGACTCGCTGGCTTCCTTCCTTCAAAATCCTTCTGGCCCCTGCCTAAACACAATGCACAATTTGTTCATATCCAGCGCCAAAGAAAAGGGAGACATACAATGCGCGGGAGATAAGGTTACAAACTGTCCTCACACCCACAGGTGTGGAACTCTCAAAGCCTTCAAAACATCGCCTTGTCCCCCGCCCCATGCCGCTACCATCGCCGCTGCCACCTCCTCCTGCCCCTCAGCTTTCTGGCAAAAAAATGAGAGAACTGGCTCGAAGGATGGACAGATGATGACGAGGAGGAGGGTGAGGGATGAGTGTGCATTAATAATGGAGAGACAGTTATAATAGAGCGGCTGGTGCTATTACAGGGAATTCAGTCATTTCTCCACACACTCATGCAAGTCCACACATACACCGAGAGAGCTCACTCAGCTGCTATCTCACATTGCATCACGCTGCTCTGCACCTTCACACTCACGCTTGCCTTTGCTCCCACAAACTTTCGGTCTTGCTCGGTTTCAATGGCATCAAATGGTTGCAGTTGACAAAAGAAGAGAGGGAGTGCTGCCAGCTGCCCCACTGAGGTCGCGGAGGTTCATCCCACTACCATGAACATGGCATTGACCCCATCCCCTTCACAACAATTACTTTATTCTACTAATTTGCACAAAGTAACTCCACTTGTCTTTTTAGAATCGCCCACTAGACACAACCAAAGCCATGCATTTAATCAACCTTTGTCCTTTGAAGCACATGGGGTTTGGTGTCTTTTTAAATGGACCTCGGAACATGGCACGCATCTGCTGTTCCCACCAAAACTGGCAGTCTGATGTTTTAATCAGTCTTTTGATTTCTTTAAACCTGACATTATTTCCTATTCGTATCAGTCTGGTTTCAGAGACATTTAGCTTTAACTGCCTTCACATGAAATCCTGAAATACAATGTAATAAAAGCCTTTAATTAAAAAGTAACTGGGAAACCTTGACTATGATATCGTTATTGAAACACTTTTCGTCATAATTTAAAAATTGTTTGCATATGAAAAAATTATTTGAGGTACAGCGTCTGGGTTTCTCAGGCTAGAGAGCAATTCTCTATCGAGTTCCACATGAATCAATCACAGGGCCATTTCGTTTTTGAATACATGCAAATGATCCTTGCTTGACTCTATCAAAAACATTTTTTTGCTTTGTTTGTTGGTGACACATTTTTTTTACTTAGATGAACAATAATTTTGGACTTAACAATGAACTGTACTTTCTTTGTTTTTTCAATGTTTTTTTTCATGTCTGTTTAGACAATTTCAGCTACTAAAATAAACATAAAAAGAAAAAACACAGTACGCTGTAAGTTATTTCATCTATCTTGTCTCTGTCATCTCCTTGTTAACCGGCATTAATCTCATTTAAATTCGGTTCGACAGCTGAGTTGGTTTTACCACACAAGCAGCTGTTCTTTTTTTTTTTTTTTTTTTTAACTGCACAGTTCATAGTGGAAGCAATCAGTTCTCTCCTACGATGTCCTGCTCCTTCCTTGCTTTCTGCCTGCCTCATTTTTGGGTTCACCCCATCCATCTATCCATCCACTTGTTCATCTGTCCATCCATCTTTACCGACATGAAGGGCTCTAATATGATGAGTCCTTGGAGTCCCAGCAAGACTCTGTCATTTGCTGTCTCTTTCTCCATCACTCTTAGCTATTGGTCCCCTGAGTTGTCACAGTGGCTGCAGAAAGACTTTAATTGGTCGGCTGGGATGATTTTTTCCCCCCTTCTTGTGAATAACTTGCTGTCAGTGGTGTGTGGCGAGTGCGCTGTTGTTTCTGTTTTCTCCTCTGCTGTTGTCATATAAGCCTTTTTTACATTTGCACTGTGATTGCACGCGAGTGAGGTAAGTGCGTTGGAATGATCGCCAACAGACTAAATAAATAAAAAAAAAACCTGTGACTTCACTCCATCTCTTTCTCATAAAACCGCACATAATTTTGGCTAACACTCGCACCTGCTTTCCCCTTGACTAGGTCACTAAGTCCATATCTCTCCTTGGTGGTGTGAACCGTAGGTGAATCACTGTCAAATATTGTCTCAGGATTTTCTCCCTTTCTTTCCTCATCTTTTTGTGTCTTTTTCGCTGCAAGACTCTTATCACTCTGCCATGAAGGCCTTTTCTTCACTCGCTCATGTCCAAAGGAGAAGAAGAAAGAGAGCAGAGTGCCTTTCAAAAAACAGAACAATGACACTTCATTGAGCCTTCCTCGGCCTGTGTACATTCCACAAACTTGCACAATAACTTATCAGAGGTGAAAGGAGGAAGGGCAAAAAGAAAGATATCTCATATGAAAGAAAGGATAAAAGCCAGAGGAGATAGGGGTAGGGAGGTGAAGAGGTGATCTGTGTGTTTAAGAGATCCACTGAGTTTGCTTCCTCAAACCCTCTAAGTCCTCGAGGTCACCGCAAGGTTTCTTGAAAGGTGGGTGGGATGCAGATGTCAACAAACTCAGTGTGTGTGTGTCGGTGGCGATTAAACATCACACACTTCCACGCATATGAATGCATGCATGTGCTCATTTTTTTAGAAAATGAGAAGCCATTGTGCATAGAGCCACCTGAAGTCTTAATTTTATACCATCTTGGTTCAACTCAAAGATTCTCTCCAAAGCAAAAGGGCTATAAATTTACAAAAGCTACATGCAACTTAATCTGAAAGTAGAGCTTGTCAGCAAACTTGATATTACAATTTAAGGCTGCTTCTATTGGGTTGCAGTTCAAAAGAGATTAGGTATGCACCATTTAGTCATGCAGCTCTTGAGCCGGAATCAGTGGTGAGGCAGATCAGTCCAAAGGAAACAGGATCTCATCTGAGGAGATCCAGATCTGAGACCAGCTCGTAAAACTGTCCCTCCTAATGGATCACCTCATTGGAACACATACACTCACGCAGCACGTACGTACATGCAAAGGAGTAGACTCACATTTGAACAGTATATCTGAATACACGTAAATCTGGGTGCAGGCACAGAGCAACGCACTCCCCTCCCCTCCTTCATGTAAACCCACATACACACTTTAACACCCGTTCATCAACACAGCTGTCCTTCTTAGAAGACAAGTTGAAATTTAAGCTCATGAATCCATAATACACAAATTCATGTAAATTGTTTGCCTGAACCCTGTCATATTTGCATGTGTGTTTCAGGGCAAACAGAGCAGTGTGCACCGCTCCTATGATGTGGACTGGCTCTCTCAGGAGAGCACACACACACATTCACACCCACACAAACACACCGCAGCATTCCCCTCCTGCCCCCTCCGGCCAAGCCTCGAGCATGACCTCTCCGTGTCACTCAATCCAACAGGCAATATTTGCTTTCGTCATCATAAATATTAAATATGCGCAGAGGCAAATATTTGGGTTTGGCGACCTCGAAGTGGTAAATGAATTAATGTATTCACATGAGCGGAGCAGGGGAGTCAGGGTGTTCTCGCACACACACGGCCTTTCAGCTTCTCCAGCTCTTTACCGTAAAGGCCTGTCAGTGGTCACGCAGGGGGAAGACCCACAACTCCAGAGGAATGGCACGAAAGAAAAAAAAAAAGAGTCACGGTACATGAGTGAAATTGAGAGGTCAAGGAGTGGTAAACTTGTTCTTCTGGTCTTTTCGGCTGTAATACTGTGTGACAACTTACAGTGCATGCAAACAGAAAATTAACTTAAGAAACAGAAATGCAACATAGCTCCACGTTTCCATGTAATAACTCTAAATCATCTCACACGGATGGCAAGGATAGATTGCCCGGGGAAGAGCTGTCATCCACAGCGCTGCGCCTATAACAACAATTAAACTTTGCCAAAATTTAGAAAGAACAGCAATTTTGTTCCTTACTCTACTCTCAAATGCATAAAATTTGTCCCTGTTTATACAGAAGGCACCAGTGTTCTACCAAATCCACTTAAAAAAGTTGAGTAAGTAAATAGGAATTATAAAATACAAATGATGTAAATCCATCAAATGGTAGCTGAGGAGGTGAACATAAATTTTGCATGAAAAACATAAAGCATGGCATTTCTGTTTATGTGCTGCCAGTTTAAGACATTTGTGGATCGGAACATGGAGATGGGATGTGTCATCTGTGGTCTACTGTGACTTTCATTATATCGTCCAGTATAATTCAAAACCCCCAAGCACTGATTTTGCATTACTCGTCAGCTATTGTGTTTATGTCTTCAGATGTTAGACAACAAGCTCCCATTGGATAACCAATAATGCAGATATTATGAAAAAGCTAATTTGTGGGCTGTTAAAAAAGTCAATTCATCATTTTGTATGCATATCTTTAAAATGGCCCCATTCTCCTGAGTTTTGGGGATTTTAACAATATCCTGATCAGATCGATCAGAATGTTCACATGCACTGTGGACGCATGATGTGCGGAGTGTGATTGAGAGGGAAGGTGGGGCCGAGCATTGTGGGTAATCTGAGAAGAGTTGTCAGAAAGCCAATCCATCGCTGACCCCGGCCTCTGTGTATAATTGTGCCCTCTGACCCGGTGAACATCCTAAATCACCAATCCAAACAGTCTGACTCCCCAGTAAATACCCAGGGAGAAGCACTGCACAGCACACCGCTCTGTTGCTGCCCCGGTTCTCAGGCCTGTGCAGTCCCACTGAAACCTTCACACACATGGCCTCGGGCATACAAACTGCTCTCGAGCAGCTCCCCTGTTTAGAAAAGATGTGGCACCAATCCATGTTAGATGTGATCATTTAGAAATGTAGAGCGCTGAATTACAAATTGATGCCAAAATGTTTATTTTTCTTTCTCCCCGTTCATTCCGTCCATGTTACGACAGGATCCCTGTAAGGAAGAGTGTAACTGAAACAAGTGAAAAAAGGATCTGCCATTTATCTTATTAAATATAAAACTGACAGAACTTAAGGAGGAATTTGGGACTTCACTATCTTCTGTCTGTTAGAATAAGATGTCCCTGTAATTGTTCAAATGAATGCATTGCACACATTTGAAGCACAAGTGGAGTGAATCACCTGGCCATCATTAGTTTTCCCTCTCTTGGTGTCTGCTGTGTATGGCTATACAGAAGGATGTATGCCAGTTGTCTCTAATGATAAACAGAAGATTTGGGGAACACTCACTTCCCCTCTTGCTCTCCCCACAGACAGGAGAGGATAGTAGCACTCAGAGGATGAGGAGATTTTAAGGAGGGTGGGAGGCTCGAACATTGTTGTTGGAAGGGTCTGAAGTAATGGACCTCCTGGAGTGCCTGACAAAGAACCCAACAACAGAGAGATGCACTGCATCAAACCAGGGGGACAAGAGGGGTTCAAAAAGCGTTCTTCCCTGGGGCTTTTCAGCCTGGCATCCCTGCACCCTGGCCCAGCAGGGGGACAAGCTTCTTCATACAAACACAGTGGGAGGATGAGAGGATGGGACAGGGGAGTGCTACAATAGAGGGAATAAAGGGAAGCTCTGAAGGACAGTGTGAAAATGAGAAAACATGAGACACTGAATACTTCAGTTATTGTACCCAGAGAGCGTCCGTTGTCACGAACTGATAATGGTCTCAGCAGCTGCTCTGCTTGAGTTCACTGGGTTTAAAAGACGCACCTTTAATAACAATGTGCTGTGCTCATCAGATAGACTTTTATTTGTGCATTAAATTATCTTGTGTTCTTCTTCTTCTTTATCTCTGAATCAAAATATATCAGTGAGCATTTGTTTGGTAGAATTTTTCCTGCTCAAAAATCATCATCGCTGTAGCCACTGATGAGCACTGTGAATGTAGCTGCCATTCATTAAAATTCTGTATTGATGGAAACGCCAATCTGAGCAGCGCCAAGCCAAGCTGCGCTCTGCCAAGCCAAAAACTGCCTGCCGTTGTAACCCCTCCTGGCACGCCATAGGAGAGCATAATGTGAGTCAGGTCCAACCTCTCTTTTGGGTGCCAAGAAGAACTCCATGTAACCCAAAACACTGAAAAGGAGCCAGTCCGAATGTGAATGTCCTCAAAGAAAACCAATAAAACAAGACTGTCATTGTGGCATCCCAGGGACCAGACAGCTCACGGAGGACTTTAAAAATCCACTTTGTAGTGTATGAATCTATCCTTGACTGAATTAGATGGTTTCCAACACATGCAATGATAATCTAAAAATACGCCCGACAAGTAAACAAACCCTTGTTTATCTGTACTGTAAATGCGGATTTGTATTTTGCAAGTCTGCTTGTCCGACTATCCATGTACATGTGAGTATTCAACAAACAAAAACAGTAATATCATTTAATCAAAACCTAAACAGCTTCCCTGTGCTCCTCTGATAAATAAGAATCTAACTCTTACTGGTGGCTGTTTGTGTCTGTGCTGGACATGCTGTCATTGAGTTTATTGCTGAGCAGAAAAGTCTCTACATAAAACACACACACATATCTCAGTCCCATGTGGGCAATGGACCTCATCTGGATCAGCTAGTTTTATAACATTTGCTCATCTACAAGAAAGGGGCGGCTGAGAAACACTCAGACAGACGAGAGAGAAAATAAGTGAGAGAGTGAGATGAGTAGTTAAGTGTGAGTGTTTCTGCTTTAGCTTTTTAAATGACAGCATTCGGAGGAAACATAATCTGCTTTTTGTTTTAATAGAAACATTTAATTAAGCAAAATGATCCTAACAGGTTACAGCTGTGTTTCCCCTCCTCTCGCGTTTGCCTTTATTGCGTGTGGGAAATCCATTTCCACTTTATTCAGGCTGTCTCAGATTTATAGATTTTACAATTGTCTCCTCATACACTCAGCCCTTCCTATGACTTCTGTCTTCTGCCAGTAGTCTGGCTGACAGTTGCAGAGCTTAAAAGAAAAACTCTGATCTGTAACTCTTAATCAACTGGTTAGATTTACTGTTGACTCTGAAAAATGAAAACTATACTTTCTGAATAATTCTTCTATGATTAGAAGCTGAAGCGTGCATAAACCGCCTGTGGAAATCTGCAGTAAATAGTATACAATAGGTAAACAAGCAGGAGATTTTGAAGTCGTGCAGAATACTTTGAACATGCCTCGCCTACATTTTAAATTTATATCGACAATGACAGTTGTAATATCTGGAGAAGATTAAATAATACGACAGCATATTTTAAAACACAGTTTAAATGAAGTGATCCACTTAAAGCCACAAACATGGCACATATTTAATGTGCACAAACACCGTAAGGCAGAATTTTCGATGTCTGCGTGTATAAATCTCGATTTTGCACCAGGCAAGACAGTATGTTCTCCATCACAGTGCATTTGTGTGCTTCTAACCAGCACACACACCCCTACACACACACACACACACACACACACACACACACACCAGCTTAGCTCAGCCTGGCCTGCTAGCCTCATGGCTGTAATTGAGAGTTAATGACGCAGTTGGATCTGTTCTTTACTTCATATTAAACAGAGCCTGCTGCTGCTGCCCGGCTGTAAAAGCAGCCCACCTCCCGTCCTCTTCTTCCTCTTCTTCCTCCTCCTCTCAATGCTCTGCCCAACCCGCGACCTGCAGCCCTGCACACTCCCTGACATTTAAGCATCTGATTTAAGAAGTGATTGGATAGCTGTGGGTCTCCGGCTTCAGGCTACTGTGTGCGCACCCATTCGTCCAATCACATCTAACAAAAAAAACAAAACAAAAAAAAACAGATTTACTGTAACTACGCACACGCCCAAATGGCACATCTGTGAACAAAGACCCCAATGTACCGCTGGATGACAAGAGCATGACCCACTCCCCAGCTACCTGATAACAGATCAACCCCTTATTTTAGGTTTTTCCTCTCCTCCCTGTACAAGACACTGGCGAAAGAGAAGCAGCAGAACCACCCCCTCCCAAATCTCCAGCGAGAGGGGGGCTCCTGCGACTGGCTGGCGCCAAGAACGGTGTACTGCCCACAGTGAGCAGGTCGCTCTGGGCCCTTCCTCTATCACTGACCAGAGCAGAGAGAGAGAGAGAGAGAGATGGAGTGAGGGGAAGAGGGGAGCAATTGCGGAGATGTTAGAAAGAGAGAAGGAAAGGGTGAGAGAGAGCCAGGCAGAGAAAACAAACAGGACAGAGGCTGCAGTGTGTGTCAGGTCAGCGGGGAGTTTCAGAATGTTCTCCACTGCTGTTCTCCAGAGCGAAAACTCCTGGAGGGTTATCTGCTCCTGGCGCTGTCATTTATCATCAGTCTGGAGAAGCTGGGCCACCTCTTTGGCCAGTGCAGCACACACACACATACACACTAGCAGATGTGCAAGGATAATGTAAACACTAACCACCCATAGACATCCCAAAAATGACATGTGTGTGCTGGCACGCATTCAAACATGCACGGCCGACAGTAGCATTAAAAAAAATAAAAAATAGAGAGATGTGCAGCTATAAAATACATGTGGTGGATATATGCATGTCATTAAAAGTGACACACAAAAAAAAGTCATAAAACGCACGTGGAATGAAATATAGGCTCGCGAGCACACGCAAACATAGTTGTGATCGTCAGGACCTCCCTGTGTTGGCCCAACAGACCAGCAGTGTCTTAATGGCCTCTCTTGTTCTCTGAAGCATGCTCTAACCATTAAAATATAAGCTGTGTTTTTGGATGTGTATGTGTGTGTAACCCTAAACCGGTCTCTGCACCCCACCGCCTATGTGGTGCGCACTGTTTCAACCAATTAACCTTGGAGATCGAGAAATGTGCGCACTGCCAGTAACAAGTAACACACAAATTCCTGCATATGACAGCATGCTGAGGTGCATTTTTTTTTAAAAAGTATATTCTCATATATTACAGCAAGTCTCGGTAAAAGGTGAACAACTTAATCAAGTTACACCAGAAACTGCAACTAGAATTTGCAGCCACAAGATGAAGCCCCCTCTCCTTCAAGCTGTCTTTTTCACCCTTTCCTTAAAAAAAAATGTCAATGGGTGCTTTCTCCTGCCTTCCTGTTGTTTTTTCGGGGAGGCAGAGCGCTGTGGAGTATTGCTCTTGTCAGCCACCGTGAAGGCATCCCCGAGGTGTCAGTAGGGCCACTGATTTGTGTGTTCCACTGTCCTAATAGCCTCTGTCTCTCGTTCTCTCTTTATCTGTCTCCCTCTGTTTTTCTCTATCCCCTCTCTCAGCAGGCCGGCCTTGCATAACCATTTATTTTACAGATTTTTTTTTTCCTCTAAAGTGCCTGAAGGGTTTAATTATGTACATAGACAACCCCTATAAACTTCTATTCTGAGGACTTTTTATTGACTTTCGAGCCAGGCTACCCTCCGGCATTTCAATTAACCATTTATAAGAGAAGAAACTACAATTAAATTAAAAGTTTCTATAAAGAGGCTGTCACATCATTTCCATTCTTTTTTGGAAGATGGCAGGCTTTATCTAAATGAGATGGTGTGGATATGCGAAACAGCTGGAGCGGGGTGCCTCATTTAAGGGGAAAACAGAAGGGAGGGATGAAGGGAAGGAAGGAGGAAAAGCTATCACAGAAAGAGGCAAGGGGAGAAAAAGGAGAAGGAGAATGGGAGAGAGAGAGAGAGAGAAAAAAAAGACATAATTAAAAAGTGAATGAAAAGGGAAAGATTGAGAGAGAGATATAGCTGTAGCAGGGCAGGGCAGGAGGGGTGAGAGGGCCGGCCGCAGGGCCAGGCAGCACTGACCTTGCTACTTAGGCCCTAATTACATGTTGTGAAACTTTAGTCGGCGCACAGTCATCTGGCCGCAATGGGCCTCCCGGACCATAGACAGACAGAGAAATTACAACACCATTACACACACTTTAAAAGAGACACAGAGAGAGCAGGAGAGTGAAAGAGAAGTGTGGGGAGGGGGAAATTAAAGAGAGAGTGAGGGAGAGAGAAGGAAGGGAGGTTGATGTCATTTGGCGTTTTTGAGAGAGAGTAACAAAGCGCAAGGGCTCTCCTTTGTACACTGCTTCTGAGTGGAGCCCTGGTATTTTTACAGGCCTAAAGATCTGTGCACTCATAACAATGTGGGTACACAGCACTCAGCAGGGGTGCCTCTGTGAAATATGCCCCTCTGCACCCTCCCTTCTTTTCTCTTAATATCCTCCATCCACAATACTGCTAAACTCCCCCCCCCTCACTTCCAACACACACAGACACTGAGCTTCTGCAGCCGTGAGGCTGCATTAAAACAAGGTCTACAACCCTGAGCCATTTCAAACGCACCCTTGCCACACACATACAGTACATGCATGTGCACATGCTGCTCTTTTACACGCAGACGCTTCGCTGCTCTAAAGTCACTGACTCACCTTTGAGCCTGGTGGGGGATTGTATGTGCTTTTGGGTGTCTGTTGACTTGGTGGTTGGAAAAGGTGACATCTGGGAGTCAGATTTGCCCCAAACTTTCATCGAGCTGCCCCATCTCCCTCCTCCTTCCTCATCACCCACACAGTTTCATGTACTTGCCCTGTGACCTTCAGTCTCTGCTTTGTCAGAATGTGAGCTGTGCCAACACTCTGAAAAAGTCTCTCATCCTTTCTCCTTCAGCCTCACCTCCTCTACTTTCCCCCTTGCACTCCTGACTGCTTTTCTCCTTCTCTCTCCCTTTTACCTTGACAGAGTGCGAGGGAATTTGTCCCCCTCAAGCAATGCATTGTGGGAAATCTAGGTGGACCTCGAGGTGCAGAGGTGGGAAATCCAGCACGCAGCAGAAAACCATGGGGGGTGTAACCAGAGAACAAAAGTGTTTTACTCCACAGATTTTCACTTTTATTGGTTCAGTGTGCAGTGGGCTAGTCACACACATACATGAGTGCTGCACACACATGCACACACTTGGCTTGGATTAGCTTACTGTAACAAACCAATGATATACTTAAATAATGTGGATTTCCCAAAAACTCCATTCATCAGTGCACCTTAGCTGTACTGGACTTTCCCTTTTTTTCCCCAGAAAGACTAGAAAACCTTAGTGTTCACATATGTTTTCACAAATACAGTCATTACATTGTTAGTTTTAATGATGCTTTATACGCTGCAATATGTGGTTTGTTATGCTGCTGCTGAGGCACCAAGGTGCTAATCTAACCTTTGACCTGCTCTGTTCTGGCAAGTATAAAGGAAATTGGATAAGATAATATAGAAGGAAATGGCTGCTTTTAATATGCAAAACTAATGTTGTCCGCACAGATGCTTTTATATCAAAAGTGTGTTTAACTTCTTGGCCAAAAGAGGCAAAGTAAGATAAAAAAAAATAATTTTATTGTAAATGTACAAAGTCATAACTGATTTGAGAAATTCTCATAGGTGGGGCAGTGATTATGATCAAGTGCTTTGGGCAACTGGGCTTCTCTTTTTGAAGTTGAGTTGAAATGTCTTCAAGAATCAGAAGGCCCGTTGACGTCTGAAGCACTCAGGACTACATTAACCTGGATGACTGAGAATCTACACCGACATACGGCAGTGATTATCATTGTCACTGTTGCCAGCAAATGAAATCATTTTTTAGCACAAATTAAGTAATTATTTAAACGTCTAAAGCAGTTGTGAACCGATTTGTCTTAAAATTATTGTAATCAGGCAGTGCTTTAAAATTGTAATATGTTTTTAGTGGAGACAATGTGAAAGAAAAAGTCAACGAAAAGTTATCAGTATCATTGCTGTCTTGGGAAAGGACCCTTAAATTTGAAGGTAATCGTTTAAACAAATGCATCATGAAATGCCAAAAAAGTTTTTCACACAAGTTGTAAAATGCTGCGAGCCATTCCTCCAATCAAAGACGTTTCCTTGAGCAAACAGGCATAAGAGTAACTGTGTGTTCATGAGTGTGCATTGATTAGCGCTTTACTGCTTGTACTCATTTCCTGATATTAATTGGTGGAGTAGGGTCTTATCTCTGGCTGATTGCCTGTCTGGAGGCAAAGTGAAGCCGGGAGACAAGCGGCTGAATGTGAGACAGAGGAGTCACTGGAGTGGGCAGAATTACTATCTGTAATCTGTGATCAATCTTGGCCGAAGTGGCTGGTATGAGAGGGAAGTGGGGTCGACCTCCCCACCCCCTTACCCCACCCGTCCACCCCTCCCAGCTCAACCTCCGTCCTTTCTCAGCACCCCGCTCATCCCAGGGGTGGCTTGGTCAGCCCCGAGGGGAGAACATGCTGCAGAGCAGGCAGACAATTTTCAGGCTGACTGCTTTTACTTTCGTCCCGTCCAGGGCCTCATGAAAACAAACTGACAAAACAAAGGACAGCAAATTAATGACCCATGCCCCCCACCCCTCCCGCCTCTTCAGCCTCGATGCCTGACGATTGACTCCTGACTTGGCACGTCCCTTCCTTCCCTCCTCTCCTTCTTCCCTCCTTCTCCTCCTGTCCTGACTTCTGATCCCCCCCCCTCCCCTTTGAAATCACGCATGCACAGACACACATATCTGGACATTGACACGCCGACACAAACGCACACCTCGCTACCACCATCGCCCTCTTCCTTAACTCCTTGACCCGTAGCATCTGGTTTAGATTGTCACAGGAAGAGAGAGACAGAGACGTACAGGGGGGAAAGAGTGAGTGTGAGTGCGAGAGAGAAAAGGCCTCTCTGTCTGTGTCTGGACCTTCATTATCATGTGTTAATATTAATGCAATTTGAAAAAGAAACAGACATGGAGACACACTGGGTGAAGAGGGGCTTGTCTGTGCTGAGTGGAACAGCATGCTCTCACAGGCCAGACATGCTTCCAACCCGCAACTCTCGTGCAAGGCTGCGTTCCCTCAGACAGGCCTTCTTCATACATCGTCACTTCACCACAAGGTTTCAATCTACTATTAATGCACAAGCTGTCATTTTTGTACGGGTCTTGCAGTTGCATTTGCCTTACAGTGTAATGCAACAAAGTATATTTTGGTAGCTATTGTCATCCAATTAGTCAATTTCAAGGGTTGCTCTTGGCCTTTTAAACCAGGTGCCTTCATTGGGAATTTTTTTGATATCTTGTGTCCTTCAAATAAAAATCTATCTACCTTTTAAAAATAGTGACAACTGCAGTATTTTGGATTTGGTTTGTTTATAAACATCATCAGATACTTAATTGAACAACAGCTCTTTGCAATGACTGAATAAGATAAACTGTATTGATCCCTCACTGGACAATTGCAATACAAATGAAGTATCGTAACAAACAAGAAAAGGCATATAAAAGTACAACATTGATAAAAATAAAGACTATTTCCATCTTTCATATGCACATGTACAAGCCAGTGGATAATGTATCCAACTGTAGGGCACATGTCAAAGAGTGTAAACTTGTACTTGTTTCCATTTGATGCTGTTGTTGCTATAAGCTGCTGATGTGCTTTGTTCGATCAACATGTAGTTGTAGACAACAACGAGACAACGTGTATCCGGGGGATAAAGAAAATGAAATCCACGAGGGGTCAGATTACAGTTTAATCATCCCTCTTCTTCCTTGATAACTCCCAAGTTTGAGCAGCACAAATAGAAACAATAGGAAAAGTCGAACAGGCTAATTGACATGTTGAGATCATAGCAGAGGAAAAAAGCAGTAGACAGTTTTTAAGCTGGCCACACTCTATGGGTTTCTTTTTAAAACTTCTGCCCAAATGTGGTAATAAAAAACTGCTGCTGATCTTATTTTCTGTAACTTAGTTCTGGTTGTGTGCTGAACTGCATATTGTGGATGTGAGGCATCTCAGCTCCTGACGAATGCAGGCATGTGAGGTAACCATCACGGTGTGCATAAAAGCAAGAACATTGGTGCCAAAGCGTCCAAGAATCGTGACATAAACTTTAAATCATGCAAGATACGCACACGTGCAGACCAACACGCACCAACTAATAACTGCGGTGGTGTAATAGAAATTGAGATCTGATAAAAGCGGAGATTAATTGAGATTCCTGGCCTGCCTAATTGACATGTGGCGAACACTTTGTGGGAGTATCTTTAAGTCTTTCTCTGGGTTCACCAGAGCGAAGCCGCAGTCTGAGTGCCAAGGTCATACTGTCTGCTCACAGTTCTCATCGTCGCCTCCCTCGTGTCGACAGAAAACAAATCTGCAGAGTTTTAAAATGAAGAGCCAGGATCCCAAATATAGTGCTCACCGCTGTCTCAAAGTTGCTGAAATATGTTGGGTGTTTCGCACATACTTGCGCCTTCTTGTGAATTTGCAGAGCTACTTAGGGAACCCGTCCATATAGGTCAATCCACAATTGCACACAATTTGAACGCTGGCCCTTTTTGTGTAGAGTTTGGACACTTTTCCCCACTTTCACAGGGGTTTTCCTCTGGGTGCCTTACTTTCCTCCCACAGTCCAAACATGTGTCAGTCACTTGATATTTCAAATTGTTGATTGTGATGCATTTGAGTATGGGTCAGAGGACAGAAATATTGATTAATTGCTCATTTGCTCTGATTGATTGATTAATCGCCTAGCCAATGGCATGTCATAAAACAAACAAGTTATCAGTGAATGATGTGACAACTTAAATGATTTATTTCTCAACCATCAGTGCAAAAACAAGCCCATGTTTGTTAAATGTAATCACATTTATGTATTATCTGATATGTTTCCAGTGGTAATCTTGCAATACATAATGTCCTTACAGTATATATGATTAACCTAATTACCTATAAACATGCACAATATTAATAACCAGTAAATTTACAAAGGTTTCATTAGTAATAAGTGAGAAATGTATAAATCCCATCAAAGCAATCACAATTTAATCTGTATGTATAATTTAAGCAACTGTAAAAGTGTAATTATGGATTGTAAACCGTGGTGCTATCTTCTATAATGAATTCAAGTTGATGCGGGTATGTTGATCGTATGTTAACTTTGGCGTGGACTACAAAACAGTACACTTCAGTTAATGATGTTGACAGATCTGATTCTGTGTGAGCAGGTGACAAAGGAGCAGAGAGAGAGAAAGGACACACATAAACACACTCATGCACACACATTGACGCACACACACATTCCTGTGGGATTAGTCAAAAGACTATGAGCATTTCATCAAGTGTTTCCCATTCAAACAGGCTTGAGAGCAGATCCCTGGAAAAGCTCAGGTCATCGCCCTGGCTTTTGGTTATGGCTTAATATTTAAACTGGGTGCTAGATGAATTCAAAGTGAGTGTTATCAGTCATCACAGTATTAATAAGGCCTGGTAAGTCAGGCTGTTCTGCCTCTGCTGTATCCACACACAGCCTAACACAAATACATTCACTCACTCAGCCTCCTCTCATGTCTGTCTTTCTGTCTGTCTGACCCCTATGAGGTAACTGGTCACTGAAGCAAGATTTATAGTTAATCAGTCTGTATCGGCAGCAGTCTGCCATGGACCGAGCCAACTTTAGAACATTACACATTACCACACAGAGAGGGAATGATGTCAGTATGAAGGGAGGGATAGGAAAGGGGGAGGAAAGGGAAGAAAGAAGTCAGAAGGAGGAGAGGAATGAAAACACAGAGAAAAGGAAACAAGGGAATGAAGCGAGGATGGAAAGGAGGGAGTTTTAAAAAGAGATCTAAAGAGCAAAAGAAGGAGGAGGAGAATAAGGTATAGGTGATAAGGAGGGGAACTTCCTCTGCCCCCCTCTTTCCTTGCCATTAGACCCCTTGCTCATTACTCAGCCCTTGTCGCTGAGGCATTGACATCTCCCGCCATTCCATATAGAGCTATTGATCTCTCACAGTACTCACATACGCAATTCAAATCACAACAAATATATTCCTTTAGCACTACTTATCTTACTCAGTGTGTGTGTGTGTGTTTGTTAATGTGTGTGCAGCAGTGAGGCTGAGAGGAAGGGCAGGTGAATTTGAGTGAAGCTCACTCTTTAAAATGTCCATAGCACATGTATATGTGTTTGAATTTGAATGTGGAATTGTGTCCTCTCAGGGTTGGACTATTTCTTTATGTCTAACCTGTAATGCTTCTCTTAAACCTATTGATATGTGCTGATACATCTGTCAATACTATTGACTATTAGTGTGAGAATGAGGTCAAAGCTTTTGTCAAGTTGAGGTCACTGACCCTGCAGCTCATTTAATGAAAACATGACAGAAGAAACTTCACCAATTTATGGATATGATATTGCAACCATGGAATTAATCTGTCATAAGTTTGACCATTTCTTTCATTCTTAACATATTTTGTATCGTGACTGTATTTGGAAAAATCTAAAAAATATATGATCTAATGCACCAGGCAGAGACTAAAATGTAGCTAAAAATGGGTAAACAAAAGTTAAATAACTTTAATAGAGCTGATTCTTTAAAGAAATATTAACCTATTCTTTATATTTTAATGTGAAAAATTTGATTAAAAAAACAAAAACAAACTTTAATGAATCCTCCTCTGCCCTTTGGTGACTCAAGTTAAAAAATAATATTTGAAGATTTGTTTCTATTTGGCCCTGATTCCCCTCATTCATAGTCACTTGCATTAACTCTGTTGTCCAGAGTGACTTCAAGTCTCCCTAAAACATCCTTATACAGGCTATCCTGACTGCATTTCCACCCAAATTCTCCTGCAGAGGAAGACCAGCGAAGTCGCCACCATATATATGCTACAATATCTGCGCTGGTGTGACGGCCTACGATGACCACGTCCCGTGCATTCATCTCGAGTACCACTGTAACGCCACCGCAGCAGGCCGGTCTGCACGTCTGACTAAACCGCAACCACACGGTCACAGATGGATTCCTCTAAAGCCCCTACAGAACAGCCACCAACCGCCAGCTATCAACTTCCATCACCACATAACCACAAGCCAACCACTGAAAGTGAGGGAGAGAGGGGAAAATGGAAGAAGGAACAGAAGAAACACGAAGGAAAGGGATAAAAAGATAGAAATGGGAAAACAATCTCAATGAAGAAGTGTCAGGCTTTCTCCTGTCAGATTTGGATCTCTTTCTCTCTCGCCTTATATGAATATTCGCTCTCTAATTCACTTGTTCTGCTTTTTTTTGCCTCCTTTTAAACACATTTACAACTGCCACGGTAAAAAGACAGAGTAAGCCTCAGAGAGCAGCACCATCATCCCCATCCAAACAGCCAAACACCCAGGCAATATGCTAATGAGCTTCCTAATGACCGTCACCACTTAGGAACTGCTAATTAAAACCCATTTGATTCAGAGACACTTATCAGGCTCTAAGAAAAAAAAAAAATGCTAAAATTTCCCAGGAAGACAAGCAGAGTTATGGCCACCTTTGGTATTTGTCAAAGCCCTCCCACTCCTTCCCCTCCTTTTCTGCCCTCCTGTCTGTCTCTGTCACTCTGTCCCCCGGCTCGATTGCCTCTAATGGACGTGCTTTATCTAGGCTGACCTAACCATTGTCACAGGGAGCAGAATTTGTGAGCTTTTAGAGTGGGTACACTCATCAATGCGCTGGGGGTTGGAGGGGAGGAGAGGCGGCCATGACTGGGAGTAAGCGGGTGGGGTGTTGCTTGGCAAGTATCCATCCATGCACTCTCCAGGCCACTTCGTTAGCCACCACATACACATCCCACCCCCACCCCCCCATCTGTTCTCAGCTATGCAAATAGGATGCCAGTTAAACACTGAATGAGGAGTGAGATATGAGCTTTTTACTCATCTGTGGAATGGACAGGACAGACGACAGAGAGGCAAATGCCCCTCTTTGGCCCCTTTGAAGCTCCCAGTGAAGCAACTTTCAATTGGAATACATTCAAAAATGAGGGCAGATTCTCTTTTTTTGCCCCTCTTTGCTGTTTTGTCATTTTAATTCCTCAATTTAATAAAAGGGAAAAAAGGAAAGAGTGGGGGAGAGAGAGAGAGAGAGAGAGAGAAGCCGGAATTGACCAAAGGAAAAACAATTCTGGGAGAAAGTTAGAGATAGAGTGAGTCAGTGAGGCTTTGCCCCCTCGGCCCGGAGGAGAAACCGGATAGGGCCACTTTAAAAATCGCTTAACACGCTCGACACAAAAGACAGCTGAGAAACTTGAGCCGTGTTTGATTTGAGTGTCAGGGTGGGAGGCACTAATCTGTGGACATGGCGGGCACAGGTGGTGAAACAATCAAACAGCCTTACACTTATATCACCCACACGGATACACAAAGGCACTCACACATACACACACACACATATCACACACATACACATATATATATATAATATGCCAAATTGCTTAGGCATGAAAACAAAAATGGCAACAAGCCGAACTGTTTACATTAACACACTTTCATGCCCATAAATGCACTCAGGCATGTATAGAAATATACATATGGGGAAACACATGCACGCACACACTAGAAGGAACACACAGAAGCCTACACGTGCATGTCCACAGCCAGCTGAATCGCTATGGAGCGTGGTGTTATTTTACTGGGCCAGATAAAGACAAGGTGGATCATATTCCCAGCTCCTGTTTCCCTCTTCTGCCTTTCACCTTCCTTTTTATGTGTCAGTGGCACACGCCCTGCCTCGGTGATGGAGCGCTGATTGGAAAAGTGCACGTATCTGAAAGGGGAAGGGGTCTTCAGGGGATATCGTGGATGTCTTAAACAGCTCATGGCAGCACGGGGTTGTTCCTGGTCATCCTGTTCTGCTTATCGAATATTTACTAAAGCAGAAATGAATGAACAGTCAGCACATATAGTCTGTACATACGTGCCTCACGAAATATCTTGAGCTATCTGTAACCTGCAACTTATACTAAATCCAATCAATCAATACACATTATGTCACAT
Organism: Stegastes partitus; assembly: GCF_000690725.1. NCBI lineage: Eukaryota > Metazoa > Chordata > Actinopteri > Pomacentridae > Stegastes > Stegastes partitus. The sequence continues at coordinate 181,361 of NW_007578701.1, forward strand.
GTAGAGACTTAGTAATTGGAACGTCAGCATTGGACTGAATAAACTGTGGCACATAAACATTGAAAATTAATGGAAATATACATGATGCTTGAAAGACTATTGAAAATACAGCTTTTAGGGACATTGCACTGCTACTGAGGAGCCATTATTTTCGTGTAATGCAGATCTTAGTTGTTTCACACCTTAAAAAATGTCTTTTATCTCCATTTCCCCATTAATCAGTGGTAAAAGCATCAATCTACATTTACTATGTATCCCAGAGCAGACAGACAGGAAGTGCACAAGGAGAGCAAACACTAGATGATGACTTTTCCTAGATGATTTTCCATGACCATAAAACACACATTTATTAGTACTTATTCTTATATAAGCATCACCCTTACTTCTGAACAGGTCCAGAGAACAAACACAAGCAAATGCACAGCCAGTTAATGCATCTCAGCCTGACTGTAATACATGCCTCGGCTATTCATGCAACTCGAAACCTATCATAGACTGTCAGGTGGGGTAACTCGAACGCCAGGTATTATTCGCTAATCGTATTTATCCTCTGAAAGTGAGCGGTGGAGTGTAAATCTTTAGTTGTATCTGAGCAGGCCTCCGCTTCACACGTAAGAATGTTGCTGCTAACTTCGCTCAATAAAACAGAGCCAGCGATTTGCATTTCCGTTTGCTTTTTCTTTTAAGCGAATCGAGCTTGACATATTGGAAATGCGCTGTAGTGCGCTGTGTAATGGCCGCACAAATCACAATACACGATGTCCGATTCTATAAAAAATTGATTGGCTTAAATTTTTTGATTGATTACAGCTTTATCGTTATTTCTCACAGTGTGCCATTGAGAGAGATTGGATGTTGCACAAGAAGAGAAGGGGGTCTTCCCCAGAGGACCTACCCCCAACTCATACATTTACACTCACCATACTCACATATACACACACATTCTGCCCTTAGGCCAGTCTCTGTAATGGGATCCTCACTGTTATTTCTGCTGAATAAAATAAATCCCACTAATTAACATGTTAACATGATTGATGGGCTCTGATTCTGCAGGGAGCAGCGAACGTCTGTCTGCACTCAAGCTGCCCCGCCGCTGCCTGCACGCAGACTGACACACAAAGAAAGATTCAGGGAATGAGACACACTAAGAAGGAAATGGAAATATGAAACATTTCAGACTTTCACAGGAAATCTAAAAAAAAGAAAACAATAAAAGCAGACGAAGGTCCATATGAGTTATTATGAGTGATTGATTATGATTTCTGTTTGCTCCTTCTTTGCAAAGTTTATGAAGACGTAGTGGGACGTTGCTCATGATGCAGAATTATTCAATTTCCTGTGGTTAAAGACTGTGTTTTTTTTTTATATATTGCACAACACGTAATCAGCAGTAGATCAACAGTTATTTGAGGAGCATGAGGAAAAGAATTAAATACCAGCAAAGTGAAAGCTTGGCTCTCTTCGCAAACCAGGAAGTAAAATGTGACATTGTTTAAAGCAGGGATGTGACGCGAGGAGCATAACACGGGAGGGGAACGGGACACACAATCAGAATCTAATCTGTCCACAAGAGAACTCAAAGACTGAGGATACATACAAATGACTTGATCACAACATTCAAATAGATGTTCAGCATTCAAAGTCACCTTAAGAGGAAGTCGGTAATGGAAATGTTTGAATGTTAAATAACTGTGGGTCACAACACATACATGTGCACGCCAGACAGCACAGGAAAATGAAAAAAAGAAAGAAGATTCAGATACTTTATTTGTGGGGTGAAAGTATCGAAAAGTTCCGCTGTAATTCGGCACAATTACGTCCAATCATGCTGTAGATTGTTGTCGCTTACTTAAATTTGACTTCAGACTGACACCATCTGGGTGTCGTTGCCCACCATATATTTGACCTAATAGGTGAACAATCCATTGTGAGTTTCTCGGGCTAACTGGGTAGGTGAATGGAGCACTGTGTTGACAGTTGAGTACTGTACAATGTACCTGTCTGTCTGCTTCTGTTTCCCGCCAGCCTCCTTTTCTTTGAGCAGTTCTGGGAACACTGTGAAGTGGAAGGGCTGTCAGGGGGCTACGCCCGCTGTGCCCGCCCGTTCTTTATGAATGAATTAATCAGTAGTGACACTGCACTACATGCTTTTTCCTTCCTCATTATTTTAATTAGCCGTTTATATGGATGCCCCCCCCCCTCCCTCCCTCCTCTTTTGCATTTCATTAATACATTAACATGCACTTGACAAAAAGAGCAAGGACGCAGACACAGTGGCGGTCGCTTGGCTGGTCACTTTGTAGTCTCCCACTCGTCCTGCCCGCTTCGCCTGCCCCGTCAACAGTTTTCCTCCTTCTGTCCTGCCCCAGGCTCCGCGAAATAACTTCTAGGAAAGTCATCAGTAATTACTGTTTTATTATGCTAATGAGCATCGGCTGAGACTTGCACGAAATGAGACACTGTACTTTGAGTGTGTTTCCAAAAACAGATGCACGCATGGAGAGTTTGCAGTCGCCAAACAAAATGAAAAGTGTCTCCTGTTTTGCTATCATACTGAGTCACTCAATCACACTGTTTTCACACACACAGTGAGTCGGTGTCATTAGCGTCAATTCCTTCACACAGCTCTTCTGCTGCAGCATGGGGAAAAATGTGAAAGGAAAACAAATTTCCATCCTTTCCACCGGTCGCGGAGGGGAAAGGGGGCACAGTGGGTGTTAAGTGTGTGTGTGTGTGTGTGTGTGTGTTGCGAGCGTGCACCTGTGTGTATGAATGACAGGGTATGTGGAGGGGGGAATGCGTGGACGTGTGAGGGTGTGTGTTATAGAGTGGGTACATGTGTGAGCGTGCAGTCGCTACGGTGATGAGGTGAGAATGATGAAGCCCATTCCTCAAATAAGGCACCATGTGCAGCTCATATGTTGGGTCTTTGTTAAAGAGTTGCTCATCAAAACCCCTAAACTAAACTAACACACACACACACACACAGTTTCTAAACTTACTGCCCGGCCTCTACACCCACACACATGCACACAAACACCCACCTCGGTCTGGTAACGCCTGCAGGCATGGAGTGATTGACAGTATCCAGATTGCCAGATTGTTCTCAGGAGCGTGGAGAAATGACATCACACTCATTACAACTTCTAAATATAAACAGTCACACTGCTTGACTGACAAGTCGGTATACATGCATGTGTGTCCGTGAGTGTGTGTGTGTGTGTTTGCGAGTCTCCTATAACATGATTAGAGTGTGAAAGTGTGTGTACGTGCATGTGCGTTCTATACACTAATCAATAAATGCCCTCTACCTGCCGGTGACAGCTTTGATTGAGCATGTTCCTTGCTCATTTTTGTTACTTTGTTCTGTTAATTAGTTGCTTTCTGCTTTTGTTTTTTACATTTCTGCTGGTTTATCGTGTCTATTAACAGGTATGCAACCTGGCCCCATATAAATACAGGATACAAATTACACTTGGTACTCACCATAACCTTAGAAATTAAACCCTGCTATGTGCTTTAAACATGTAATACAAAGTGGCTTTACAAAGACATGCTGTTTAAAATCATCTAGTGGGTGTTAACACAGGCCTGAAAAGGGGAGGTGCAGTCAGCAGAAGTGGGTGGGGTGATTCGATGGCAAGGATGAGGGAAGTTTTTACTGAAAAGAGTGGATTGGTGGTTTAGGAAAGGGGGAAGGAAAGCTTACATGACTGTAATAACTCAAGCTGGCACAGATATTCTGGTAACTTTTCAGAGCCATATCAAGGAATAGAGAAGCATGAATAATAACGACACACACAAAGAGCGCTTGCAAAAAAGTACGAGCGGCCAACTGCATGCATAAACACGCAGTGGGATGCACGCGGACACGTACACAATCACAAACACGCATACCATATGTTTGTGGGGCTGCTGCTGAGTTCAAGGCTTCTCTAGCTTGTCTGGCTAGCACATTGTAATTTACAAGCACTCAGTGTCACGTTGAGATCTCAATTAAGCAGCTCGGCTACACACTCGGGCCCTCGGGGCTGGGTTGAGCTGGGCCCACATTCTGCCTCTCTGGCCAAGGCACACTGCAGAGTTGTGCGCTCCTCCAACCCTCCACCCGCCTGCTCCCTTGCCCGCCGCCAACAGACAACGCCAACAGTAAATATTTGAGGTTAGAGACAAAGAGGGGAGAAGGGATTCATTTAGCTCATTTGAAAACATGACATTGTGATTAAAAGTCAGGCGGTCTGGAAAGCGAGACGGTTTCATTCTTTACTTTAGATGCCTCTCCACGAAGCTGCAGATGTTCTCCAAAACATTAAGCTCAGGTCCGCAAACAACTTAGAAAAGTTTGTGTAATGCAAAAAAAACATTGACAAAATGATGGTTTTATATAGCTGTAAAATAGAAACTGAACCCGAAGGGAAAGGATATGAAAAGAAATATTAGTATTATAAGAAAATAATATAGAGGAAGGGGAGCGAAAGAAACAGGAAGACAGATGTGTACACACTCACAGTGAGGCACAACAGAAAAGACAGGCAAAAGGACATATCCAGACATGCTCGAAAACAGAGCTACTGACTTTAGGAACTAGAGAGACACCATGTGCTAGAATAAAGCAACAAAACCCCATAAGCTGCCACTACTGTTCTGTGATCAGATCCATATGGACCTTGGCCTTGGCCCTCCACCACCTGCCTCAAACATTCCCAGCACCTAACAAGCCAGTCAGCCTCCAACTGGTCTCAGACACATTTTACAAGCGGCCATATTGATGGCTATTGAGCTAAAGTGCTATTTAGCTCACCAGAAATCTTAAATTATACACTAGCCATGTGCAGCTATATGCACCCCCACGCAGGGACAGACGCCACATCAGAGCTTCCACTTCCAGGCCCGGCTAAACCTGGCTCTGACTCAAACTCTAAAACATGACACGCTGGGTATAAAGCGATGCCAGGCCAAACACAAATTTTATTTGAAAATAAATGAATAAGCAATTTTCATCAATTTTTAGAGCTGAGGATATTTAAATCTATCAAAGAATGTGGCCTGTTGCGGCATTTTTTCCCATCCAGTGTGAAAGAAATATGTGCTTTTTATTTGGTTGTAACTAGTAAGAAAAGCAAACTAATATTAAATAAAGCAAATGCACTAAAACTCCTCTTTGACGTTCAAGAGCTAATTGAAATTGAGGTATTTCACTAAATGGGCCAATAAAGCAAAATTCAGAGAGTCCTCTAACAACTGGGAAATAAAAACAGCAAGTGAAATTATTGTGAAATATCCCCAAAACCTCAAAAAATGGTTCTTATGATGCCCGTATAAAATCAAAACATCATGCTGTATAAAATGTGTCCACTGAATGGGTTTGCTTAACAGAAGATGTTACTGCTGCAGCACAGAGGGCCTGCAAGAAGGCCTTCAGGAACTCCAGGCCACAGCGAGTACACATGGGCGTTGAGTCGGGCCAAAGCTCCTGATTGGCATTATCCTAACAAGCTGCAATTACAGCCCTGAAATCCACTCTTACTGCAGTGGCTTTAACGAGCAAGCCATCACGCAGCCCACAATTATCATCACCAGAACTATTAAACACGACGGCTACAGCCTTGTTAAATGCTCTCATATGTGGAGGCTGCACATTTTTCTCAGGACACTGTCTGACTGATGGACACAAACATGGGCACCACAAACAGACATGAGGGGCAGACAGTGAGCGAACAGGGAGAATGAGTTGACTTAGATGTGCAGTCATGTACAGCAGCAGGTCACTGGAAAAAGCCACAAATGGTAGCAGGACAGCTGGATTACGCAGAAGTTCCTGTTGCTTGTGCACAACAGTAAACTGCTCTTGTACAGAGATGTATGCAGAATTTCACCTTTCCCAACTTCTTTTTTTTCTCCTCTCGTTTTGAATGGCCTGCTCTATATGCTGCCTGACTGTGAGCAGGGACTGAGATCCCTCCTGTGAGTGACCACAGTAACTTAGCGGTCTCCTGAAGCTAAACAGCTTAGCTGTTGCGGCAACAGCTCCAGCAGCAGGCTGCTCCCTGGTGGGCATATCCCAGTTGGGGTTTACCCACTCTGGGCTTACTGTTTCTTCTGTGATCTCACAATATGAGAGGGAAGGAGGGGAAAGAAAGATGGGGAGGGGTAGCACATCAAAAAGAGCTTGGCCAGTTGGAGGGGTTGCATTTTGTGGAGCCTAAATGGGATGCGGGGTTAGATATCCGTCCAAGTAAACTAAAACAAGTTGAGCAACAGTAAAGGCCATCCCATTCACATTCGAAGTAAGTTCTTTACAGGCAAAGTCTAAAAACATTCTGAAAGGTTGGAAGAGAGTGGACAGGTGACAACAAATGTTAGAAAGAGGTGGGGGAAAAAAATCACAGGGACCATGAAATGCTGCCAGATTTGAAGCTATTTAAGTACATTATCTAGTGCAACAATTAAACTAATTATCAGAAAAATTATACAAAAAAAAGAACAGATTTTTATTTATTTCTTAAATAGAAGGGACAAAAATGTATTTCAACGTCCATTCTGATGTAATCGGACAGAAGGGGGGAAAAAAGGAAAACGAAATATGGGAAAGGTGGGACCTTTGCCTTAGCAAATGAAAGAGCTCTCTTCACTTACTGGGACACTAAGAAAAAAAAAGTCTTAGAGAGTTGTAAATGAGGAGTGTAAAAGAGTTCACTATGACAACATGCAACACAACATAAAGTCATTTGTTCTGTTATTGGCATGAGTGCATATGAGAGGGCTGCCAGTGTCAAATGACTCTGGACTGGATTCATACGTAAAAGAACGTCAGAAAAAAGCAGCAGATCGAGACAAATAAAAATATCAGCATCTGGCCTTGAAATGTAAGAAGAAAAAGAAGGTCACAGGAGGCGGTGGGTTGTGTTTGGGGTTAGCCTCTGCTCACAGTCAGGGCAGTGTGCCTGTCAGGTCATGCCTGGATTTGGTTGGGCAGTTGGAGTGTGTACTTGGCAAAAATCAGTAGAGTGGTGCAGATCAGAGATGCAGTGATGCTCCTCGGGGATGTGGTGGAGGTTTGGCAGGGCGAGGGACAAGCAGGCCCAGACCGAGGCCAAACTGAGGCCAGAGGGAAGGACCAGGGCCAAGAGCCAACTCAGAGAGTAGAGCCTCTGTGTAGGATACCAGCTCTGTAGGCCAACAGCTCTCAGCTCGAGGTTTGCCAAGTCCTATCATAGCAAGCTACTTAGACCTCCCTTACAGCAATTTGATTTAGTAAAGAATTTTATGTAGCTTGTACTTACTGTGTATAGGTGGTATAGGGTCGATGTTTTGTGGCAGTAGCACAAAGAAGGCTCAGACATTTTTGTAAAAATAAATTGCAAATAAATCAGAATGAGCACATTTCCTCCAAGCTACAGCTTGGGCCTTTTCCAGCAGCTCTTTGTATTTACTTGTGGTTGTACTAGATTTTATCTGGCAATCACTGCTGTTCTCCACAGGAGATGTGAAGTATGTCTCTGAGCGGGGCAGGTGAATTAGAGAGCAACACAAGCACCAACACACACACAACATACACAGAAACAAGCGCCCACGCATTTTGTGCGAGATGGTTGTTCGTCCTTGTGTATGATGTGTGCGCGTTTGTGTACGAGCGTACGCTTGGCTGCCAAGTGTGTGATTCTTGGTCACTGTGTATTTTGTCAGGATTGTGATTAATGACTCACCATCATGATAACATTGGAGGGTGAGACGCATTCATTCACACAAAGGCGCTCCTCGGGCCCTCTCTCCCTCTGCCACCTCATGTACTGAGAGGGCTAACAACTGGTCCTCACACCAGCCCTTTGTGCCTGTTAACCTCCACATTTATTTACTCTCCCACTTGTCCCTCTTTCACTTTCTCTAAATCCTCGCTTTCTAATGCTCGATTCTTCTTTTCCCGCTAACATCTCAGAGTCTATTTTACTTTATTCAAATCTACTCTATCGTATTACTCACACTGCACTGCACACAGCTTGAAGGTGAACCAAATTTTTAAACAACCCCTTCAGCGAATAAGCGAATGTCCTTTATCTTTATCTATAGCCAGATCTGTAAGGTGTGTGTGTGTATGTGTGTATGCATGTTTGCATTTCTTGCCTGTACAAATACCAGAAAGGCACATGCTCTGTATTCACCTCTATCCTCCATTTTTTCCCACTTATGCACACTCACTCAAACACACACACACACATGCACACTGGGTGGACTTTCTGATTAATGACAGTCATTTGTCAGGCAGAGGTGGATAAAACAGTGAATATTATCTTTGTGCTAAGGGCCAGAGCACATCACACTCTCCCCCTTGTGTCTTTCATAAGTGGTTGAACACAGCGGCACGCAGGGACACGCAGACAGCCAGGCAGCCAGCAGATCTATTCTCATTACTTCTCTATTAGGACATCAGCTTCCACTGATCAGGCCCTACATCTTTATACCGACATGAGAGAGAAAGAAAGGTGGGTGAAGGGTAAAGAGGAGAAGAGGAATGGCAGAGATGGAAGAAAATAGAAATGGGGGGGGGGGGACTCTATAAAGTAGAGAGAAACTTGACATTTCTGAATTTGATTAATACAAGTCTAAATCATCCTATTTGGGGAGTCGTACTGCCGTGCTCTCATGGTAAATGGCATTTATCTGCCCTTATGCTGTCCTTCGGTAAGGAGATTAACGGATTTGCTTTGCAGATTGTTTAAGAGAACATGACATTCTGAATCAGAGGCAGAAATGAGTGTGCTTTGATTTTTTAAAATCTTTTTTAATCAAGAAATCTATCATTTAGATAAGATGATATTTTTCTGCGATTTCTAAATAGAGTGCAGTCCAACAAAAAAATGCAGTTAGCATCAAGCTGGCACACTACAAACTTTTTTTGGTGGGTGGGGGAATGCAAGAAAAACCAGAGTCTGCATGGGTAAAGCCTTAAATATAAGCTTGGTACCGCAGAACGCTGCTGGCTGGTAATTGTCCTGCCTTTCTGAGACATGTTCGACACAAATCAAAACATCGCTCATTTCCATGACAGCATTATCAGTACCCTTTGTGCGATCCAAGATTACGATGATACACACTGCACTTTCTATCTGGCCTTGGTCTACGCTGCATGAATGTTTGAACAGGACAAACATGATACTGAGTAAGTGAGGGCCCTATCACTGACAGAAAGCACAGAAGAATCTGGAAACAAATATTTAATGTTCCCCATGGCAAGTGGATCCATAATAAATGCCTCAAGGTGACAGAGAGTGACTTATTATTTAATCTGGCAAATAATAAGGTGAAGTGATTACAGCAAGGTCAGAGTATGAGGCAGATTTGTATGCATCAGTGTATCACCTGCGCAACAATATATTATTATAATGGTGATAAGTTAAGAGGAAAATGTTTCCAAGAGCCAGTTATTAGCCAAATATGAAGTGTCTAGTCCACATAAAACAAAGACTAGGCAACCAGAGCGATACAGTCGGCATGCATGGAATGATGTAGAACACAGATGCATTGAATATTGCTTCACAAAGTGATTCATCAGCAAGGCGACTTCATAATGTTAATGGATTTTGTTAACAGAACCATTTAATGCCACACTGTGTTAAAGTAAATAACTGAAAAAAAGCATTTAAAATCATGGCAGTGAAAGTAGCAAAGTAGCCAGAATCACATTTTCCTCTGAACAGCCAGCGAGGGTCAGTCGGTCTGGCCAACTGACCTCTACCCTCTGTGCTCTCCACTGATGTGAAAGACACAGGTATGATTTCTTGCTCCTATTCAGAGTACGACAAAAAGAAACAAGAGCCGAAAAAAACACCACTCTTGTCCGCCTCCCATTCTCTGAACCCCTCTTTCTTTCTGTGTGTGTGTGTCTCCCAACTATGCAGCCAATAAATAGCACAGCATGCTTAGTTATTTCCTCATTGGGGCAGACAGAGAATGAGAGGTGGGGCTGAATGCCACCGCCGATATATGCACCTGACTGCCGTAAATCACCGCCACAGCGGTCCCATCTTCATGCTGGAGATTTAATGAACTACCGCGGGCTTTTTATACCTCTTAAGGCTCGCTGAGTGACCACTTTGTACTTGTTCAGAAGAGAGGCGACGCTGCTTCTGCCCACTAAATCTTCCCTGTGCCACTGAGGATAAAATCTCCCTTTATTCATGGGCTATTTACCAGATCCAGATTTATTATGGGGGGTACTCTAACAAAAGGGTGGGGGGACGAGAGACAAAACCCTGACTTCCCTCTTCTCTCTCTACCCCAAGGCACGCTTTGATAAAGACCTCGGAGCCCGCAGACTCATCCGCATTGGCCTTGTTTGATGGCGAGGGGGTGCCTGTTATTTAAAGGGTAAAAGTGCAGGAGGGATGATGTGCCTTCTCTGCAGAGGGTGACAGACAGATACAGATACTGCACTTTAAACACTCATTTGGACTATTAGGGGGTATACAGTACATAGTGTATGTGCACACTACCTATACCCCATCTGTCCCCTCACTGACCCACTGCTATTGTTACCATGGTAACACCTCTCTCGTTTTGCTTTAGCTGGCTGAGGGGTCATGGGTGAAAGGTGAAAGCGATACTAAAGATACATGACCTTTGTGATGGCTTTGTCAAAAAGCTCTTAACAAACCTTTTCATGTCGAAAACTCACTGTGAGTGACTCACACGTGTATGCAAGCACAAACCCGCACAGAGAGTGTAATGTAAAGTGGACTTACTATTATAAATGTTGCAGAGGAAGGGCCTATTTTGGTGCCCTGAACTGAGCACCTTTCTGCATCAAATTCCTCTGGCATTAAAAATGCTAATGGTTAATGCTAACAGCTCACCTGTCTCTGCTCTGCAGAGTTACTGCTGCCTGCCACCACTTGTACCGTGCGGTTCATGGACTTTGTTGACCCAGCTTTGACCCTGATGCATTGTGTCTCCCTATTTCTACTGAATGGATCCCTGCACTTGCCTCCTCCTTCCCTATAAGGGAGGTGCTCTTTCCACTGTTACAAACTCCTACTCCAGTGTCTTTGTGCTACTGTGGTTCAACTTTGCGCTGTCTGTTGGTAGCATCATTGCATTTGTACAACTGACACCTATAGCACCATCCTGATATATATATATGTATATGTGTGTGTCATCTTCTTTCCCTCTACCCATTAAGCTAAAGCCCCTCTCCTTTTTTAATAAAACTGAAACCAGTGGCCGATCTGCTTTTATTCACATGAGATTATGTCTGAAACTCCAATCCAAAAGGCAGAAAGACAACTTATTAACTCTACCTTGTTTTAGGACAAACACACAAATCACCATATACTTCCTCACTGTTCATCCAATAACAACAACAACACAACTTAAATGTTTCTAAGCGAAACAAGTCCTCACGGAGTTCAGCAGACCTTTCAAGGCTTCTCTGCCACTTTCTCATTAGCAGCATGAAAGAAGCCTGCCGGAAACTCCAATGGTGCACGGACACAGCTGTGAGCTTTTGAGTTTGAGGAAAAGTTTTTCTCAATAATAATTCATAAAAAAAAAAGGCAAGCAGATTAATTACTGAATTTGATCTCACTGGAGAAACTCTCTGAGAATTTAAAGTTAGCAGAGATAAGGGGCACATCAAACAGCCACATGTGTTTGCTTGTTTTTAAAAAGCTGGGACTTGTTATCAGGGCTGGGCAGGACTTTAGGCTCCACACATCTTGTTGTTGTGGAGCCTTTCTAGTCTTGAGTGTGCTGAGGAGATGGGGGGGTGGTGGTGGTTAATGGCAGTAGTGGTGTGTGTGTATGTATGTGTGTGTGTGTGTGTGTGTGTGATGGGGCTCGAACCCTGCTGCTAACCCCCCCTGCACAGGCAGAGGCCGGTGTCTGGATGGGTGCCAGAAGTTCTGAACTAATATTCACAATAATGTTCCTGCTCCGAGGGGCCAGCGACAGAAAACACTGTGGAGTCGTGCCAGCTTTTGCTCCCCTCCTGTTCTCCTCTTTCCACTGCCCCACCACACCTCCCTCAGCACTGGGAGTCTCTCTTTCTGTAGTTTACCCTTCTTACTCTCCCAATTTAACCATTTTTAAAGCTTATGGCAGACTGAAGTGTGTTTGTACATGTCCTCTGTGTATGTGCGCCAATGCAAGTCTAAGTATAACCAAAAATTCAAGTCCATTTGTGTTCCTATGTCCTTAGTCGTCGGCATTAATAATACTGTGATTGACTGACATGGCAATTAATATTTCAATGTACTTTCCAATAGCAACAATCAAAAAAATACATAATACACATATATTATTGCTACATTCTAACATTTATTGTTGTATGTGCTTCATATTTGACGTTAAGCTTGTAAACCTCAATGGCAATGCATGACCAGGTAGATACAACAAAATAACATAATTAAAGACACAAAGATGAGACAAGCCAATCAATGCCTCATATACCTACACATTTATTTTTAACTCCTCTTTGGCTGAGTTTGATCTGTTTGGTACTTTAACCCTCTTAACCCCAAAACCTGCTGACAGGTTTGAAAGGCAAGTTGTTGTTTTAAAAAAAAAAGAAAAAAAAAAAAGACACCATTTATTAGAGTCAGAAACTGAAAACACGCACATACACAAACAAACAAACAAACAAAAACAAAAAACAGGAAAAACTGTCAGATGTTCAACTTTCTGACACACTTTAAACTACAGATCAGTCACATGCTGCTCCTTTTGGATGATTAACTAATTTAAAATCAAAATTAGAACATGTCTTATTTTAACATTTGCCAATAAAAAGGATTTGGTCCAATCAGGTTGTGAAAAAAAACTAACATTTTTGCATTCCTCGGCGCAACAGTAAAGCCATGAGTATCTCAGCTGCTACCAACAATCTCATGAAAAAACAAATCATGAACTGGGCTGAACTGCAGGTTGTACTTACATGGACCAGATAGGAGACAATGAAAATCTAAGTTACCATTTTTATACAGTGGTAGTAACACCTGTGGGGACTTGGAAAAATGTGCTAAAAATTGCAATTTGTAGTCAAATAAATGTAACCTGCATTTAAATAATAATAATAAAAAAAAGTGATTTATTGCATTATAACTGTGCAATTCTGGACAGAAAACATTTTTTGAGTTCTCTCTACTTCTTGTCATGGCTGTACTGTCTCCATAGATGCGCAGGACTTTATATTGCAGTGAAAAATGAGCCCACAGTGAATAAAAATGTTACAGGAGCAAAAAAAAAAAAACTCCTCAGAGTTCAGAGGGTTAAAGACTTTATTTTGTCAAATGAAGTCATAGAGCCATTTTAAAACTAATAGACTGTTAGCTGTCTCATGTTGCTTCAAACATTCAAATATCACATTTCTGTCTGCAGGACATATGTCATACGTGACCAATAGTTGCATTTCTCCCTCAGAGTTCTTTCCCTAGATGTCTTCCTGTTACTTCTTCTCCCTCTATAGAATATATGGCATTGAGTAAAATCCCAGGGCACACCTTAGCCAGTCTCCGTGTCTCGCAGTTCCTAAATTTTCATCTAATACAACTGAGGCTCATGTACTCATCTGACCTGACCAGTGATCCCTGAATGGTAATTCTGTCTCAGACTTGTATTGAATATGGCCTTTGGCTCACTTCACAGCACACTGGTGGAACACAAGTGTTTTATTGCGCTCTCCATGTATGTGTGCTGCTGTAGATGGAGCAGGGAGACAGAGATGTACTGGATCTCCTCTGAACTATCTCCTCTTACCACTCTTTATAGACCTGCCTAATCACAACGGTGGCATTTATCTTAGCATTGTGTGTGTGTGATTGCATGCATGTGGTATGTTTGTGTGTGCAGGTGCTATTATCTAGGTCCATGTGAGTCGTTATATGTGGGACCGTGGTTGAAATTGTGCGAGAGTATGTGCATGTCAGAGGCATGCACCCACTGGCCCTCCCTTAACCACCCTGCTGATTGTTCCATTGATGACAGAATGCATCATACCCCCCCGCACCCCAAAAACTGATGATGCTGTCGCCCCGAAATCCCTTTTGTAGCCTTACCATCAGGAATCACCATAAATAACCATGACATCATCCCATTCTTATCTATGGGACGTCCCATGCTGATCGATAGCATGGCTCCTGCAGTGTAAATAGCTTCTAATGCCCCATCTTCCCCTTCAAATAGGTCTACATTATTTATGATGGCTGTTAGGTTACCAGTCCAGGACACAATTTATTTCATCCCACCCCTGCTCCCATTATACCACTGCTTTTGAGTCTTGATGGGAGATTGGAGCATGGGGTGGGAGATTGGGGGGAAGCATTCATCGCAGAGAGAGAGAAAAAAAAATACACATGCCTGTGTTCTTGGAAAGCAGACACAAACACACACACACATACACGTAGTCATATTTAAACTCCTAGAGAGGTCCAAAACGCTCATCACTGGGACGGAGGCTGCGAGAGAACGAGGAAGGGAGGAGGATGGAGGAAAAAAAAAAATTGAGGAGGAGCGAAAGCGGACCTGAGTGCCGCCTGGTCCCACCCTGTGGTAACGATGGGACATTCGTTACTCAGATGACAGTGAGAGTGGCAGGCCTATTTGCGCGGCCGCTGGCGCGCTGTGACGGATTGGACAGACAGAGCGGTTGGAGGCTGCGTGGAAGTGACAGGCTGCATTTCCATTTGGGTGAAAAATCTGGCTAACGTGGCTAACATGGCTGGCTGGGTGTGGAGAAAAGGGGCCACATGGGTTGGCCGGGGCCCAGCATGTCTGCTCGGTTGTTGGTTGGTCAGTGTGCTTTTTAGTCTGATTGTTTCATCAATCCCGTCACCTCAGCTTCACCTATCTCTGAATATGTACGTAGGATGACATGTCTGAATTCTGCAAATCGGGTCATGCACACAAATAAAAGCACAGCGTAAACAACTAACCAAGTGAAAGATGAACAACTAAACATCAGATACCTTAAGGAGTATTATAAAAATACAGCCACAGTTAGTTTGGTAGCAAATGGTTTAACTGTTGACGCAAAAGTGTGCAAAAACTACATAACCACCCCACACACAGCTTCACACATGGGAGTAATATGTTGCCTATGTGTGTAACGATGTGAAGGTTGGACTGCTTATGTTTGCGGAGGTTTGCCAGTTTCATGCTGTTGGATTAAAACACACACGGCAGAGGATTATGGGAATTAGGTGTATCAACATGGGCAGTTTGTAATTGCTACACTGGAATAACACACCATCTCATATTCATCATTTAAAACAAACACAAGACCATACACTAAGCAAGCAGCCTTCCTGTGAAAACTTTTATGGCTTAAAGGTTGCAGTTGGGGGACTTATTTCACCAGGGGTGGAAAGACAGACTTTTCTTTTTTTTTTTTTTTTTGCTGAGGTGGACAACTCACTAGTCAGAAGAGAGGGGCAGCGAGGTATTATACTCCAAGCAAAACCCAGGGGTTTGTGTGTGAGAACGGGTTGAGGAATGTTCATCCTCACGCCTCATTGGTGTTCTCATTGCGGTGCGGAGATCGAGCAGTGGAGATGGGACACCCTAGATTTACGGGACGTGTCAGAAGCTTCACATCCTCGGCCCCCCTGGGGCCAATCTCCTGTCTTGATCTGGCCTGCAAGGAAAACAGCCGTCCCTCACAGCCTGACAGTGAGGTGGAGCCATCCAAACACACAGGGAGGACGGAGACTGGTGGAAATGAGGAATGTAAAGGAAGGAGGGAGGGATGGAGGGAGGCCACCTTTGGCGAGGGCCCGCCACAGCTCTGGCAGTCTGATTCTTCATATTAACGGAGATGAAACTGCCAGGTTGGGCTCCAGCAGAAACTGAAAGCTAATGACTTTATCTTAGTGAAGTAATGTCCGTGGGAGGTTTCCATGGCGACACATGTAAACAAACAGTGGCTCATCTAATCTGGGCCTGCTGTTCAACAGGTGTTCACATTCAGTTAGCTGCAGTTTAGTCATAGCCTCATTAAACTTACTTAATGACAGAGAAAGTAAGAGTATGTGTGGAAACTTTTCTCCTCACAATCTGCCTCAGCATCTCTCATAAACCTCAGACTCCTCAAAGAGAGGAGACGTTTTTGCTGCCTAAAGCCCACAAAGGCCTTTTTGTCCCCTGCAGGAACTGGTAGCTGTTCAGGAAGTGGAGCCTGGTGCCAGCAGGATGATTTATGGCTCTGTGTCCTGGGTGGCAGTTGGATCTGATCCCACTGTCACTCAGGCCGGAGAGAAGCTCTGCATGGCCCAATCAGAGGCTGCCCAGAACTCTAAAGACATTACAATGCCTGTCATAAAGTGGTCTTGGAGGCAATGGAAGCAGCCATTAAACAGCCTGGGGAAAGAGAACAATTGGAGGAGAGAACATGGATGATACAAACCCTACCCTAAGATTCTGGCCTGGCCTGTCTNCCTCTTCTGTTTTGGGCTTATGACAAACCGTAATTCAGCTGAGAAATTGATTTTGCAGGACTTTTTCTCATCCGCGCAGAAGACGCTAACTCGTTCATCTTTGTTGTCTTTTGAGAGGAGCGAAGAGTCTCGAGTTACAGCCAACCAGACCTCCTCTCCTCTCCTCTCCTCTCCTCTCCTCTCCTCTTCTGTTTTGGGCTTATGACAAACCGTAATTCAGCTGAGAAATTGATTTTGCAGGACTTTTTCTCATCCGCGCAGAAGACGCTAACTCGTTAGGACTTCACAGGGCTTGCCAGGGTTGGAGACAACAATTAGTTTGTTGGAGATGTCAGAAATGGCCACTGAGTTTTGCAGGAAGAAATCCTTTGTGACGGATTGGTGCTGACAATTCAGGCAGATGAGGAGGGAGCGACAGACTCCCAGAGCGCCCCGTGTAGTGGAGGAACCTTTGGGCTGCATTAACCCTTATCTGTGAGCTCCCATGAACAAAGTTCCCTCACAGACTACCTGCTGTAGCCTGGAAAATCCTATTACAGACTGCAGGGGGACACTTGGGAACACTCCACCGGGAAATCTGTCTCCCTCGGCACGTACCAGAGACAGGACATCGAGTTCCCTATCCACCTCCTCAGCTCATTCTGTCTCTCTTTCATTCACTCTGACTCATTTTCTCGCTCTTGTACTCTTCACTCCCCTTTATCTGTCTTTGTTTCTCTTCTGCCTCATCTATCACTCTTGTTTTTATCCTGTCTAGTTGTCTGGTTTTGCCTATCCTATCTTCTCACACGCTGCCCCCTCAGTTGCTATGCATAAGCATGTTTTAAGTCTTCTTTTCTTTATCCCAGTCCCTTCTTCTCTTCCACTCTCTCTCTCAGTAGGAGAAGCACTATCTGTTGACCACCATTTGGATGAGTGGATTTAAGGGGGGTCTGCGACATGTGCTCAAGTTGAGAAAAATATAATACAAAACACATGAGCATACAGTATTTCGGAAGTCTAATCTAATAAGCCTTTCCTTTTAATTGCTCAATTTACATTTTAAAAAAATAAACAATGTTCAGTATGAAAAAGAAACCCAGCAAAAGCTGTAATGTAGCTACAATAACATTCCTGGAGTGTAAACAAAGAATCCAGAACATACAAATGAAGTTTCAATTTGCCGCATATGTAACCTACAGTGCAGTATCACAACCTGGAGAGAAAACTCACAGAAGAGAAGCGGTTGTTGTGTTTTGTAAACTACATGTACCCAATTATTTTTACTATAAATTCTCCCAAATGCCCTTTAAAGTTACAAAAGAATCTGATCGCGATCATGTAAAGCTGTATGAGTAGGTGAAGTACATTTTTTTTCATCCTCTCAAAAGACACAATCTATCATTTCTCAGAAGGCATGCATGTTTATTCTGATTATAATTAAACATCCCCTACAGTAATTACACAATGACAGGAACTGATGGACTGTATCATTATTATGCAACCTGAAAGCAATTAGAAAACAAATATTGACCGTGATGTGATCCTAGGTTATTACCAAAGTAATTAACCTCATTAACTACGAGAGCCACGCTGATTTAAAATGTGACCTTCAAACACTGTACAAACTATTAACAAATACACTGTTCGTTAATTGGCACTCAGTGCAACAGTATGTCAAAAAGAAAACCAAAAAACTGCTTTTGATGTAGAGTGATAGGATCGGGAGCCGCTGGTGTCAGGTGTGTGGACTAGAGCGTAATACTGCAATGAGGAAAGAAAAAGAAGCATTCAGATTATAAGGAACTGTCATAAAACCATCATCTTAAAATACTGCAGTATCAAGACTTGAATCACCCACAAAACCACCTTTCAAGGAAAAGTATTCATGACGCCAACTAGTCCTTTCAGAGCATTATATTTCCATATATTGTATTATTTCATTTTGATTATGATACATTCAGAATTAAGTGGGGTTTTAATGTTTTAACCTGTTTGAAGTCGAGCTACATTTATCTACTTCCATTGGGATTTATTTATAGTAATTGATCATGTCCTAAAAACTAATGATGTAATCAGATATTCATTTTTAATCTGAAAAATATTCTGTCAATTAAATCAAGCAGGCTAAAAAAAACAAAACCACAACAACAACAAAAACCCCTCCCTTGTTAAAAAAAAAAAAAAGAGGAAGTAGTAAAGTGGAAATTACCAGAAATTTAAAAACATTGCAAGTACCTTAGAGTTTCATTTAAGTAAAGTACTGGCATAAATACACTACTTGTCATAAACTGAAGTGGGCATATTTTCAAGTAGGTAAGGCCCAATATATGAATTCATTGTTTATGGCAGATGTTGTTTGGAATCTTCTGATTGTTACTTAAAAAATAAAAAAAAAACTGAAAATAACAAACTCAGATGTATGCTGCACACCGGTGTTAGCTGTAAAATACTGGTAATACTAAGGAGGTAATAGGTTTATCACCTTTCCAGCGACTACAACATCTGTGACAAAGTGCTCCATAGACCAAAGCATCATCGTTGAGTAAACGGATGCGGTCTTCTCTTCTGTCAATCAGTGACTCCTCAAAGTGTTTTTGGCTTCTTGCACTTAGTCTAAGGCCACATCTGAGGGGAACAGACAGGGCCAGCTCACAAATATTGGCTTTCCAATAACATAAGAGTGCACAGCAGCCTATCATATGGCTCGAATTAAAGCATTATGACATAATAGAGCAAAGTCGGGGTTAAGACCTCATTACTGCCACCCCGGGCCTCTGCGTTTGCTCTCTGTAGACCTGGCAGCTCGCAGTTCTGGTTTTGGACCTGCTTTATTCTAATTGGAGCAGCAATATGGTGTAATTGAGAGAGGGGTATGGTGTTAGTGTGCTGAATGTGGCTCGGCTTGTGTTTTTTAGCACTTAACCTGGTAATAAGCTCTCAAACCAGACCGCATCATACCATTACCATTTGAACTGTAGTGCGGCGACAGAGGAGAGATTTAAACATATGAATGAATACACATGAGAGGTGCATACTCGATACATGCATGGAGATTGTGACTGTGCGTTGGTTGTAATAGTCGTGAGAGAGTAAGGGGAGAGTCTGGCGGAGGCTAAGAGGACAGAGGGCCTTGGCTTGTGCCTGTTTGCTCAGCTCTGACCACAGACACAGAGAAAGTGGTTTCGTAGAGCAGTATTAGCTCTTGATTATTTGCGTTAACCGGTACTTAGATTTACTGCCTGGGTAATGCGATCTGACTGGTAGTTAAGCACTTGCAGCAACTCGGGGCAGGAAAGCCAGGACAAAGTTGCTGTTCCCTCTCTGTTTCCTCGGACTGGACCAATAAAAATCTTGAAAGCTCTGCCCCTGAGTCGCCGTCTCTCCCTCGCTCCAACCCGCCCCATTGGGAAGACATTTGGAAACAATCAGTGGTGTGTTTTAAGGGAAGGCCCTTCCCCTATCAATCCCCCTAGATAAGGTATCTATGAGCCGGGCTCTGTGGCCCCGCACACGGAATTCATCACCTCTGTTTCCTGTACGCTGTTTAGGGGTCCCCTCATTTTCACTCCTATCTGGTCAGAGTGCAGGGGGCACATTTTGTGTGTAAACCTATGGGGTTTACTGTGCTGGTATATGTTTAAGGGAACTGCGAGTACACTTTTCAAACATGCAGCGTTGATCTCTGTGTGTTTAAGTGAATAATAGCCCTTAGTATTTTTTCACCCGGGGGAGCTGCAGCTGACGAGGTGAGTTTGATCTGACTGTTCACAACCTGGGTGGAGTCGGCAGCTCCTGAGCGCTCACTATTTTTTTTCCCAAATGTACACTACTTTCTTCACATTTACTAGCTGAAGAGCTGTAAATTAATAGGAGGATGTGTCACATTTTTACGCAAAGGTTCTCTCATTACAGTATGCCCTTAAAAATAGCTTTAAAGCGCTTTGATGGGCAACGTTAAAATCTAATTCCTGTTAAATTAATTCAAGCTCATAAATTTTGCTATATGTCAGCCTCTCGTCTCTCATTTCTTCTTTTACATGCCTCTGTAAATCCTCTAATAACGGAGAAATGTTTTAAAAAATAATGGCTTTGAGGGTAGATGATGTAAATGTATGTTACAAGGCAGCAGCGTTTATATCCTGCCGATGAGTCAATGCACCTGCGTATAAATTCTATTATATCTGTGGCTGTCTAGACGTGTGTCATTGTGTTATTGAGCTTGCCCTGCGTGTGTTTTCGATCAGATCAGCCTCCTTCCTTTTTTCAGCTCCGAGTGTGCTGTGTGTTTTCTGACTCCCACCATGAGTTATCAGCTGGACAAATTTTTTGTCTGCGTCTCGATGGGGACAGATATAATGGGGGGGGGGGGACGTGCCCCCTTCCTGAGCTTTTAAAACAGGTGGACTCCTCCTTCCACATCCCTCCATTTCCTGACCTCCTTCTTCAATCAAACAAGTCCTTCCATTCACTTCAGATCTAATAAGGCCTGTGACCTTTGCCCTGCTTGTATGGACCCCTGACGAGAGCCTCCTTCACCTGGTATTGTGCTGCCAGCTACACCTTCCGACTGGCATGGCCCCCACTCACGCCCGCCTTTGTCCTTCTTCAATTCACTCTGACTTTGTTCAGTTAGTTAACCTAGCTTCCCCTCCCTGCTGGGAACTCAGACAGAGAAAGAAGAAGGAGGAGGAGGAGGAGGGAGGAGGAGAACGTGGAGGAAGAGAGGGGGGTTAGCGCTAAGCAATGAGAGGGAAATAAGAAATTTTTATTTTTATTTTTTCGAGAACAGTGGCCTCCGGATAAAGTGGGGGATTTGGCACTTATGTAGAAGAATCCTCTCACACTTTCCCTCTGTCCACCACTCTCTCCCATTATGAATGTGTCTCGTCTAACCTAGCTCCTCTCACATGAGATTAGAACGTCAGTAGCCCCCCACACCCCCAAAAACACACACACAAACAGACACACACTAGCCTAAACAAGCACCGGCAAACAACAGATTAACCCAAAGAAAGGGATTATCAGTCAACTGAGAGGCAGGGAGATGGACCCCCAGCTCGTTTTGTCTTTGGGGGGTTTGAATGGGCATCACTCCCGCCCGAGACAATCAAGTTCCAGTTGGACGAGACTGGATGAGAAGCTCATCTGCCTCGCAGATACCAGGAGGGACAAAGCTGAAGACTGACACAAATGACTGAAGGCGTTTTCTGGGGCTGTTTCAGCTCAGGGGAGGCTGTGCATGCTGCACCGCTGGATCAAAGATAAAGGCCATGAGTTTTTTGGTAGTTCAACAGGTCGACACGTAATCATCAGGACTGAAGCCAATCCAATGCAGTTCGTTCTTGAATTAATGTGATTAGGGGGCCATATAACCACTTAATAAGACTAATATAATGTGACATATGTGTTTGAATTGATAGAGAAATCTAGCTTTACACATATACACATTTGAGATGGTGACATTGATCTGAATACAGCAGGAAAGATGTGATGCAGTGCTTTTGAGCATGTAGATGTCACCCAATTGTTTGAGGATTCAGCAAAATCCCATATAATGTGAAGCCAATATGTCAAATACAGTTAGAAAAGAAATTGATAATTATGACAGATTTGGAATGTGATGCATGAGATAATCCTTACATGTGGACTCCTGTGCTTTAAAAAGCAAACGCTGCTCCCTGCTTGACACTAAACACTTGTGTGAGATGTGTGAGATGAAGATTTTTTTATATTAACAGAAAGAACTGATCATGTACTTTTGACTCACTTATTTCGTCCTCAGGATTTTTCAACCACAGACACAGCTCAGTGGCATAGATGTAATTGCAATTAATTAACGTGTAATTACAGGATCTGTGTTTCCTCTGCAGCACAGGTCTCATAAGATCAGTCTCTTGTTCAGAACGCTCACTCTACACAGTGACACATTTCCCTCTTCACACTATCTGGTCTCACACGGCAGATTTTAATGGTCTTTATTGTCCGCTTTACAATTCATTAAGTGCCAATGAGACCCGAGTGTATGCTATGAACTGCGCCTTCATTATCACACACAGTGTCTCAGCAGCCAGTCAGTGCTCTTCTCATCAGTTCCCACAATGATGTCAGCGCAGCCGTTGTGCTTGCGCCACACAATGCATTGACAACCACCATTCACGTCGTCTTTGAAGATGCAAGACTTTTTTTTTTTTTTTTAACTTGCAATTTCTGAAAAGTGCATGTGTGTGTACGTGTGTGAAAATGCGAAGATGTGTGTCCATTGAGAGACTGCATGAGTGACAGAGAGGTTCATCCCTAGTGCCTGCCTTTCTAAACGCTGCTGTGGGCAGGGCCATCTATGCTGACAGTAGATGGGATGTGGCAGGGGCTGGGGGATTAAGGGGCTTTTAGCCAGGACTGAGAGTGGCTCTTTCTCCCTGTGACAGAGAGAGGTGACAGGCCGTCAGCGCACAGGGGACAGGCGGACAGCCAGCCAGAGACATCTGCATTCATTCAGGACAGCGGCTTATCCGTGCACAAAAAACACGCCCTCTTGAAACACCCTCCATCTACACTCTCACACTCCGTCTTACGCATGCACACATGCACAAACAAGAGTATACGTCAACACACACATGCAGCACACAAAACCCTGATTCCAACATTGACCTTTCCTAGAGTTTATACTGACTGTGCAAATAGCAAAAGCAGCAACACACTACAGACTGCCTGGAAACTTCCTATGTTAGTGCTTTTTTGTTTCTTTGTTTTTCTGCTGTTTTCACCAGGCTCTGTGGACTAATAGGATCAGATGTGACTACCCATAACCACAGGCTTTATAGGCTAAAGTTTCATCATAAAATGTTTTGGAATCTGAAAATGTACATTTCTGATCCAAGACTTCGTAATGAAAAACACAGAAACACAAGATTTTCAGCTGACAATAATTGAAAGGATGGGTCTCCTCCTGGTCAGGCATCTGCCAACTCCTCCTCCTTCCATCCTCTCATGACTGGGAGGTTGAGAAGACAGGCAGAGCCAGGAAAGGCCCTGCCCAGCCATCTAATCCTCTACTCCCATTCACCATCTCTGCTAATCTCCCTCCCCACCTCCCCACCACCACTACCGCCAGCACTATCGCCTCCACCTCCACCTCCACCTCCGCCTCCGCCTCTCCCTCAAGAGGTGCACAAAGACCCTAAGCGCCCCTGTCCCGCCCCACTCACCATCCCACCCCTTCTCGTATCCCTAACCTGCTCCGCCCATCGCTCCTACAGCAGGAGGCACTCAGCTTTCTAAGCCCAGGACCCATAATCCCGTGGGGCTGCGAGTTTGGGTGAGCCCAAAGGCTCATTGAGTGCCGGATAACTCTCTCCCGGACTCTAACTCTCTGTCTTATTGTTGCGGCTGCTGAGAAGAAGACAGACACAAATGGAGTTTGAATTTCAATGTGCCTAACGACTCAGAGAGAGAGACAGCAGAATATGGACTGGTGGGCATCCAGGCGTGAAGAGTATTTTCAAGGAGGCCACGGAGAAACGCATGCAAACACTGTTGGCAAGTGCAGGCCACCACAGCTTGCCACGTGAAAGATAGAGTACAGTATTTTATAGTTCATCTTTTATTCACCTTTTTTTTTTTCAAAGTTAAATAAATTCCAAATGGAAAACATAACCTTGTGTTGTTATTATTTTTGAGCTGTTATATGAATTTAAGCTATTAAGACCATATCCTAACATGGTCATCAGCTATATTCCAAGTGAGCGTTGTAGCCGTCACAAGAGTTAAAGGGACATTCCACATTTTATTAGGATAACTAATTTTGGTTCTTTTTTCTCTTTTTTTGTAATTAATAAATCCAATTTGATTTAATTTTACACTTTCATTTCTCAAAGTAAAGTAAATGTTAAGACAACAATGATATTTTTTTTCTGTTTTTGAGTAAAAAAGATTAGACATTGTGCCACTATTAAGATACAACTAATGAACATGCTGCTATTTTGCATTTGTTTTAAATTTATCACATTTTTTTTGTTATTAAAAGTGATAATAACAGGTTAACAATTTTCAATTTTAAGAATATCATTGGTATGTCCTCAAGCTGCATGGACTCCACAAGTTTGTGATAACCCAGGGTATCCTAGCATGATTTGAAAATGTTTCAAAGAGCTTCTCGAGATGTCAGGAATGCTTGGCTTTCTCAGTCTTCAAGTGCCTCCTTAAATGTTCAATGGGTTTAAGGTCTAGTGACTGTGGAGGAAAAAGTCCATGACAGTCAGCACTCCTTGGTCTTCTTTGGTCTTCAAGTAGTTCTTGCAAAGCTTTGAGGTGCATTTGGGCTCATTATCTTTCCCTACAAAGATGTAAACCAGAAGGCGTAGCATGTCTGTGAAGAATGGAGTGCTACTTCTCCTTGGTCAGGGTAGAGTCGATTTGGTGCAGGTTTACTTGATTTACTCCAAAGTAGCAAAAACACCCCCAGAATTGAATATGTCGATTTGTTACTTTGATAAACTGCAGTATCGTTCTTGATCCTGCAAGTCTCCTTACATACAATCCTCTGTTACTGTTAATAATCTCAAGCTTGTTTTCATCAGTAGTAAACAGACACCCACTGCCCACCCTAAAATGTGACGTGTTTCCGCAGCTGTGAAGTGGTTTAAAGATGCTATTCATCATCTGAGACAACGGCTAGAAACTCTTCTTTTGACAGTACTGTGTATCCGTGGTTAAGTTGTTATTCTATTTGATGAGCGCCGCTTCAATAGAAGGATATAATTCAAGGACATGTGACCTTATGTATGAGGGACACAGTTAATGCAAATGATCTGCTTAAATTTGATTGGTGGTTTAGAAACAGTGAGGGATCTTTATTATTTCATTATACATCTGACCTTTTAGGGATTGTAAATATTGCTAAATCCTTAAACTTTCTGATTATTCCCAGGTTTACATGGAAATATGACACACTTCTGATGTGCTCTCAGACTTTTGGACCCGACTCTTGTAGACACTTTTACTTACCAAGCTTTGGTCACTGAGAACATTCTCTTTTTGATAAGGCGGAGCACCTATTCAATTCCTTGATTGATTCTTTTCTTTAGTATTTTTATATTACAGATAACATCTAAAGTAAATAATTACATTCATGAACACAGCCTCAACACAAACACAAGTCACTCCTATAAAAATCAGAAGCTTGCTAAAAGCACCTTGCTAATATATCTGTCTCAGCTCACACACACACACACACACACATACACTTATACAGACTCATACGCAGTGTGCACACGATTGCTGGCACAGTCAGCACTTCAATTCTGCATACGACAGTGTAGGTGAGCTTGACAGACCCCTCACTGCTGCCTCTCCACCTCTTATTTACAGAAGCTATCTTTCCCATAAGTCACCATTCCTGTATTCATAAAGCATCATAGATGCCATAACTCACTCTTCCCCTTTATGAATAAAGCTCCCAAATTTATGGTGATGGCGCTGAGGAGTAGTGGCCTCCCTCGTGACAAACTTCCCCCAGTCTGTCACCACTGGCCTGGGCCGCTCAGGGCCCTACATCAAAAGCTCCAGATGGGAGCGCCACTTTATCGCTCCCCGGTCGGTGACATCACCTTGCCGCGCTGCACGGAATTGATGATGAAAGCAAACATATCTATCTTAACTCACATTTACCAAATCAATTTTATTTTTACAGACCCTCCGCAGGGTTATTGGCATATTGACGGTTTGCAGGCAGGAGGGGAGGGTGAGCAATGGCCGAGGGATGGTGAACGGGTGGGCATGGGAACAGAATGGGGGGGAGGGTCAGCAGGGCTTAATGGCGTTTACCATATTTAATGCAGCAGGATGTCATCACTGAATATCCATTCTGAATAATGTGGCATTTCATCATAAATTCTTTACAACTTATTTACTTAATGGAAAGAGTTATGGCTCGCTGTCAGGGTGGTAATTAAACATTGTGATACAGTGCTGCCTCGCCAGGATCCCATCTTTCCCCTCAACCCCCCCCACCCGCCTGCCCCTAGACACACACACACACACACACACACACACACACACACACACACACGCTCACATCCCAGCTCCTCAGCCTTTTTAAATACATATTATTATTCAAGCTCGCCATAAATTACCACCAGATTAAAATTCATGAAACCTCTTTTTCCTTTATTTCCTTCCCTGGGAAAAAGAATAACCCAGAGCTTGTTCAACCAGCTGTAAATCTCTTCAGGAGGGACAGAGACTTTTTATTAAAATTCTGTCTTATGAAAATGGGTTAAAATAAAGAGTTTTCCCTCGCTTCTATTTAACAGATATATTGCGTCTAGCTGTGCAATCACTCCACACTTGATAAAGACAGAGAAGTTGCTTCCTGGAGAAATGCAGTCTGGAGTAAACGGGGGGGAAAAAAAGGGAATTTATTTTGGTTTTGTCAAAGCCAAAACCGCTGAGTCTGAACTGATGGGCTGGAGTAATGCTCTATGATGCAAACCCAATGAGCACCAGTCCAAATCCAAAACTATTTATATGAGCTGAATGTTGATATTATACCAACATGTTCTCAGTCAGCTATAGCATAGCATCAAACTGGACCCAGGGGTTATGGGGTTAGACTCTGGAAAGAGAGGAATGAATCATCTTTTTATCTAAAACTGCGACTTCTCACTTTATGAACTGCATGGTCAGCTACTCTTAATGAGCTTGGCTCTGTCCCCACAAAGGGACAAAGCCACTGAATGTGGCGGACTAAACCTTCACGTTCAAATTAGAGAGGATCTATTCTGGGAGACTAAATGAGGCTGATGCTCTGCCAGCCCCTTCGTCCTGCTCCATAAAACCAAACTAGCCTGACACTGACAGAGACCACATCTAACCTTTGACCTTGTCCTGTGACCCTGCCTTCGATTTTTTAAGTCTGCTGACCAATATGTGATTTGCCAATGGCCGCACTGGGTCCCTAACTGGGATGAAGAAGGGATTTATGGCTTTTCATTTTAATTGGGTTAAGAGCACAACCTTCACTCACTTTCTTTCAGTGGCACTGAGCTAACATTACATCACTGGGCAACAAACGGCAACAACAGCCTTGTGGTCACTGGGCTAAATGTGAACATGACGACATGGGAGGAAATAAAAAGAGGACTGATGTGAATGCTACAGTGTATATTGGCCAAGGAAACCCCCCTGGTAAAGAAGTGGGCTACTACTGCTGCAGAAAAACCTTGTAACTACTATTTTTATGTTTATACTTGGACTTAAGCTTAAGCTACTCTGTTACAAGGAGAGCAAATTTTCTTAGTTGCCATGAAATCTGTCCCAGAATCATTGAAAAATATGCTGGCCCCTGTAAGAATTCCTTTTTTTCCCATCAATTCCTGATATTGAACAGTTGCAACACACATAAGGAAATATGAACTTCTGCAAATCGGACCTCTCTTTTCTCTCATAACTTGTTTTTTGTCTACTAGAGCTAACAAATAAAGGCATATGTTCCTACCTCCCAGCCTTGAGTGGGATCTTGGAGATAAGGCCTTTGCTCTCCTTCATATGGTCCAAAGCGCTCGCCGACGCTCACCTTCCTGCGGCTCCAGATGCCCAGACCTCCCCCTGCAACTGCTGACTCTCGCAATTCAAAGTCCAGGGGAATGGTCAGGTCTTCTTGGGGTAAAAACATGCTTGGGTGTTGGAATGACAAGGGGTCCTGGGGTGAGGACTCATCGTCGGAGAGCGGAGGGGACACCGGGTCCTCTGGTGGGGCCGAAGAAGGTGTAGGATCCCCATCGGAGCCACATACATCATCTAAGATGTCGGATGGATAAAGGGCAAACTCGTCATCACCATCACCTGTGGAAGAAAGAGAGAGTCTCTACATGAGGGTGATGATCAATGATTCTTTTGTGATTGCAGGACTGTCACAGATTAACGCTGGCAATGGGTTAACTTTCCCATCAGGAAACTGCACAGTGCGAAGACAAAAGCTCCAAACAAGCATGTTGTCATCATCTTATTTCAACTATGAAGGAAAAATCCTGTAAAAAGTAAACAGTTTTATATATATATTAACTTGAGTAGTTCAACAGCGGAAGACAGAAGGTCGTACAGGATTGAAACAGCCAGTAAGGGTATGATGTGACCAACTGTGTTTTAACAGAGCTTGGTAGTAAAGAAAAGAAAATCTTCAAGGGAGCTCTCTTGTTTCTAATCTCTAATCATTATATTCCTGACCTATGGAATACCCAGCACACATTTGAACGCATTTTAAGTATCAAAATAGGACTTGACGTGTCAAAAAACAGGCTTCTGGACCCACCAGCAAAAACATGTCATGTTTGCCACTTGGTTGAGCTCACGCCAACGTGGGCAAACAGGGTCGGCTCTGCATTGTACTGCTCTGACTGTTTTATATTTCCTTTTCCTGAACTCTTTCTCCACTGTATGGTGAAAACAGAGGGAAGCACACCAGGGTTAATTGTGAATAGAGTGAAACAGGACATAGAAGCACGACCCTTGAACCCACACTGGGCTTCTTCAGAGTGGCACACGTGGCTGCTGGAGCTAAATGGTGGAAGAGTGATTGAATTATTCACAGTGCTGACAGTCTGCTGTGGAGCAAAGCAGCACTGCTGTGAGGTCTTAGTCAAAACTACAGGTAAGTAGAGAGAAATCAGAAAAAGAAGTATGTCAATGTATAAAGGAAGAAGATGTCATCAAACAAGAAAAAAAACAAGTATTTAGACAAATGAAGACAGCAAGGAAATGAAGAAGCCAGCAAGCACGAAAGACTTGCCAGCCAGGTGCCACACAGTGAGACAGACAGACACTAAAAGCCGGAAATGATCCACAGGAAGCTGCCGCTTTGTGGTGGGCTGTGCCTAACGCAGGCTGACAGGTCACGGGGAGAGGGGGCTCTGCTAATGAGGCTAAACAACCCATCCCTGGGCCGGGGTAACATTCCTGAAGGGCTTCCTGTGTGACACTGTACCTCTGGTGCTGTCAGCCATGGAACCTTTGATCCACACAGATGCACACATGCACTTGTTGTTCACCGGCTGCAAATTAACCGTGCTTCTGATTGACTGAACGGGTCACTGTGATTGGCCACAGGTGGCCACGAACTAACCTGAGAGATTAACTCCAGATCTGGACAATGTCTTTGAGCTACTTTTTGCATGATCCCACCTTACAGGGCTGATACATTAACTCGAGGCTCAAGAAAAGTTACATGCATTTTGTTTAGCATATGTGCAACTCCCATTTTGGCAAGGTCAAAGCACAACGTCTGGCAAAAAGGAATAAAAAAACTGTCAAATACTGCATATCTAGATACATAAGCTGTTTTCCTCGGCCAGTTAAGAATCATAATTCCTGTCAAAATGTGTGTTTGCTGTGGGGAAATAATCTACACGTGGACACATTGTGCTGAATCAGCTGTCTATTGCGGATATATGCATTGTGCAGTGTCTGTGTGAGCGTATTTGTCGAAACATATCTACAACTTAAGCATTTCTCATGGTCATTCCCTGCGGCAATACCTGATCACAGTGTCTGTGCAACTATTGTGTTTGACACACACACTGTGTGGGCCCAGCGTGTTTGAAGGGAAAAGTCTTTTAAAGACTCTACTGAGCTGCGCCGGGCATGAAACCCAATGTGGCTCTGGGAGCAAACGTAATGATTTTCAGCGTGGAGACTGTGTAACGTGGTTATAGGCTTGGATGTGAAGTTTGCCATATGGTAGAGGGACAAGAGCTTTTAAAGGTAACTGTATCCCTCCATTGCTGTTTCTCCTCTGACATTTCCCCTCTCATGCTGGTCTCAAAGTTTATATTTGATTTAGGCCAGAAATTCTCCCGGTCCACTGCACTCAATGAGAGCATTTCAACTCATAAACATATATGTTTCTGTAAGGTAAACGTGAGCCAAAAACAAATATGCTATGTTCAGAGTTTAAAAAATTGTGGTTTCATGGGCAGATGATTGATAAGTCAGAGACCGTGGCTCTGCTTAGACGTGTGGGGCGGCCGGGACACTGCACACAGATGATCAGATTGGTATGAGTGTGTGTGTGCGTGTGTGCATATCTGTGTCTCTGCCTATGTAAAGCAAATCGTCCAGTTTGTTTGTTCAGTAATGGACATTACTTCAACATTGCAAGCTGACGCCCTTCATCAAAGAAGGAGGTCCAAAAGAATTCTGATAGAGAAGGGGAACTCCAGCTGGGAGCAGCATCATGACTCCAACCGCATTAATAACATAGATGGCACATCCTGATAGCACAAGAAAAGCAAGTGTAAAAAGAAGCTGAAAAACTTTGATGTTGACGTATCCAAAAGACAACACAAAAGATTTAGTGCAAAACAGTAAGGAAAACAATATTATCTCCCCATCAAAATCAGCCATTAACGCAGGAAAATACATCATGACACTTTGCATAAACACTGACGTGCACGCACACCCTTATATATCATGTATTCAAATGCTCGCGCTTGACGCCAAATTCATTAATTTTTATTAAGAGGGAAAACATTTGTTCCCAGGCCCGCTATCTGCATGGGTGGAATGATTTTCACCTCTGCCACAAGGTGTTGGGCGGACTCATACATCACATGATTACCCCGAGCAGCGAGCAGGGCCGCCATCATCAGGGAGTGAATTAAAGATGATAGAAAGAGCTATTAATCACTGTGACAAAGCCCCTAATGGAGGTGTGACCCAGCCACTGCTGACGGGACGCCAAGGGGACGCACCCACGGGACAAATGGATACATATGTTTACAGAGAGAATAACCTACCTGTGGACACAGTCAACCCCTCCTCGCTCAGTTTTTTTTTTTCTTCCCTGCACTGCTGTCTTTTCTTGCTATTACTGTATTGCTGTGTGTCTCTTGCTACATTTATTTAATTTCCTCGACCTCTCATATCTATATATTTTTTTTATTCTTCTTGAGTTTTAATCGGCGAAACCCCTATCCTACTTGTCGTAAGTGATGTTAATTTGCAGGGCTGATGAATCATGCATCTATGCTCACATATTCTTGAGGAAATGGTTTACAATAGAGTAGATTTATTGCCAGCTTATTTATGAAAATACAAAATACTAATTTGCAGAGAATGGTTTTCCTAAACTGAATTAAAGTGTTATATCTGAGTTCCTCTACTGCATCTCTGCTTATAGTGCACAATGCTGGACAGGCTTTAACACTGTGAGGTGTAAGGTGGGAACATTATTAATCGACTTAGCCTGAAGTCAATTTACAGATCACTTAATTTAGTCAGATAGAGAGGTCTAACAGTTGACTGATGGGGTCTTAGATCATGAAATATGGAAATGAACTCCTCACCTTTTGAGGACTGGCCCTCGTGCTTATCTATAGACATCATTTGTTGCCTGTGATAACAGATAAATGGGACGGGGAGCTTACCCGCGCACTACAGGTCAAACATAATCGCACATGATCCCCTCCATTAGTCATCATCCGAATTCTGAACCTGCACTCTTCATCATTCCCCTGCTTTACATTTATGTCTCTATATATACACAGAGAAAATCCTGGAAATGTGTTAGCGTTGTTGTTCTAGTCTCAAAACAGACAATATAGAAAAAAAATGACTCTGCAACAACAGGAAGCAGTGGAAATCCACTGAAAATACTGAGAGCGCTTGAAGGGGCTACATGATTGTTGTTATTGTATACTGAGCCTTTTGCCTGAAAAATGAAGATACCGTGAGAGACTATGACTAAATTTAAACCAAAATACAAATAATTACTTTTGATTTGGTTAATTTTAACGCTCTCACAGCTGCTGCCAATCAGAAAATGACTGCTGTTGATTTGTTAAGTACTGTTAATTACAGTGCATCGGTGTGCGTCTACATTCCCTCACCAGGGTGTATAGGAGAGTGTTTGGAGCCCCATGGCCTCGGGAGAGGCAATAAGCTTCCTAATTAACTCTGTCTTTGTGCTTAATGGAGGCCTTAACACCGCTTTTGGGAAGTCTTTTGGTTCCACGGGTCCATTGGGGTGACTGTGGAACCGACTGATACAAACCTTATAAAAAAACATTCACATTTGTAGCTAGCTCTAAACCGGCAGTTTCAGACAAATGTCCACTGTTTATCTCAAGATATTTGCTTCTTCATCCAAAAGAAATTTGTAAAGAGTGAGGCTTCCAAACAAAATTGGATTTTGCTTAAAATAGCTGTAAAACACGTATTAAAGCGGGAGTCGTTAAATCATTTCAAGAAATCTAAAAAAATACAGATGAATATGCAAAGCTAAAAGGCAGTTACAGGAAGTTTTAATGAATGTTAATTGAAACACGATGTCAGTTGAAGTAACAGTGGCGAGTAGGGCAATTGCATTAAAGAAAATCGTATACATAAAATACATACATAAAATCCCATAAATGTTGCCGTATACACAAAATGCATATTCTCACAAACCGGCATCTTCACTGGACGCACACACAGAGACACACATGCGTGCACACGGCAGTAACAAGAGCAGAGCTCTTAACACAGTCTTAATTAATGAGAGCATTGTCTATATTTTTTCACCCCGTGTTAGTCAACTACTCCCCATTCCAAATGGAAAACACTCCATTAAGGGCCCTGGGCAGAGTTACCAATTAACATCGCGCAACAAACTGAAACTTCGAGCTGGTCCCTCTGTGCACACACACACACTCAGACACCTAATTAATTAGCATTAGTTGTGATTAATAATGAGCGTCCTTTAATGGTAAATCTGCAGCTCCGATGGCAGGCTGACACAACAAAGGAGTCTGTGTACGCGGCAGGATTTATCTGGGGAGCTGCTCGGGGATTTTAACATGTTTCTCACAGGCCTGACAAATGGCCTATTAATTATCTAATGTTGTCTGACAACAACCGCTTGATAAAGATGTATGTTTAGACAGGGTGAGGAGGGGACGATACAGCAGGGGAAAAGAGAGAGGTCTGTGCTAGTAATAGAGAGAGGGAGCGAGTATGTGTGTTTGCATAAAAGAAGAAAAATAAAGTATGGAAGGGTGAGGGAAGGCTGGCACTGTTTCATACAATTGTAGGCTACTGAGTGATGCACGCACACGCGCACACACACACACACACACACACACACACCCACACACACACACACACACACACACAAGAGCACTGAGCACTGCCTAGTGCAATTCTTCCTTTTCCACATTTGTATCAAAAGACAAATCACTGTGCTTGGATAATCAATACAGAGGATTAACAAACCACATTTATTCTTAATGAAATGCTAATGAATGAAGTCTTGATGAACACAGAGATGGATATGCAACACACACTCCCACACGTAGCTCAGACACGTCCTAAAACCACAATCAATATCATCAACAAGGAAGTCTCCACATCAACGCGACCACTTCATACCATTAAGTCTCTTACAACATGGAACATATGGGCATCTCTCTTGCTCACTCCTCCCTGATTCAATCTCAGCCCCGACTCTAATTTGCAGAGTTTATCTTCCGCTTGTATGTTGACAGGTGTGCCTAAGTGGAATGCCAGTTGCCAAATGATTTTTATGATTGTTTTAGCCCCGCATTTGGCCTAATGAGATAGGATCCCAGTCGGACGCTAACTCAAAGCTGTCAAATGTAAAGCAAACAGAATAACAAGCCAGCACTCACATTGTTTCCACAGGCCATACATCAGCTGTGGCGTGGAGGGAGGGCCCTCTGGATCACACAGTGACCCCAGGATAGAGAAGATGACAGGAAAGAGCGAGAGAAAATAGAAGCGAGGGGAAATAAGAGGGAAAAGATGAGGTAAGATCATACTGTAAGTGTACGAAAGTGATCTAGGACAATGTACTGGCATAACAGTGGAATTCCATTTTTATTAATGTTACTGTTTAAAATAATGGCAAAGAAGTAATCCTCAACAGCAACAATGACGACTAATGAGCAGGCATTCATTCCATCATGAGAGCTTACTGTAAGCTTGAATCAGCGATGTGGAAGTCTAGATTCAGAGGCTTTGAAAGGCTCGATTTTGGCTGTTTTCTCCTCTGAAGTGACATCGACAGAGAATGTGTTGACAAAGGTCATTAACCCCATCATCTCCTCTATCTTCATCTCGGATTCAATCCCAGCTCAGCGCACCCCAACATGTCACACATCCTAAGCTTTGTGATTTGTTTGCTCTGTTCACCTGTGCCATGCCTTTCATCTATCTTCCTGCTCCTCCATCCGCATCCCTCTATCTGTTTCGACAGTAAACACTATTGAAAAAAAAAAAAAAGACAGAAAACTGCCACTGAAAGGTGACCATCTGGAAAATGAATGTCCTGTGTGGAAAACCACATTGATTACTTAATCAAAAAGTTAAAAAAAAAAACAAAAAAAAACGCAAACCCTCCCCCCCCAAAATAAAACAAAAACAAAAACCAACAGTGTTTGTCTTCGGATTTATATTCTTAACAATAACACACACGGCAAAGCAAACATGCATAGATAGGCATTCCCTCTCCACCTCTTTTCTCTCAACCCCCCCTTTCGCTTTCATGTCATGGCTAACTGCCATTGGGCCCTAATATAATTATGGCTCACAGTTGTGCACATTTGAGAAATTGATTCCTTTGATGAAATGTGAGTGAGGCAGGTCTGGGCAGAGCGGAGAGAGATGTATATCCAGAGTGCTCGCTGCCAGCCACCCCAGCCCTGTGGAAGGCCCCCTGGGTACCAAACCGCCAGCTCAACCCAGCCCAGCCTGGCCCAGTCGTTAAACGAAATGATAGCATATGTGCTTTGTTTGAGTTTGATGTCTTCATAATGCATTACACAATTAGATTGATTTGACAATTTCCATTATACTTGATAAAATATTTATGTAGGCCTGAGGATGGTAGTTCTTATCAAAGGGGGGTGATCTGCAGTGCAGATGGGAGCTTTGGTGTGCAGCGAGAAGGCCATCAGTTAGTTAAAGCTAGGCAAATTTGTAGGCAAATAAAACCTGACTACTTGAAATTTGTATTCGTAATGTAAAAAAATGTTATTTTGTTAGTCATGCAACCCAGCTCGAGTATATTCAAGTGTTTGACATGAATAATCAGGCACACCTGATTGAGATCAAATGCACGAGGCCAAAGTGTATATCAGTGAATCAATAACCTTGTCCCCACATGTTTGCTTTGTGCGCTATACAAACATTGAATGCTAAAGAAAAGAAAAGCCTGGTGGGCATTGAGCACATTAAGCCGTTGGCTGCCCTCCCGACTGAAAATTTTCCATCGAAGACAATTTTTAGCTACACAAATTTTCCGCTACGGCACATTAGCTTTAGATTTGCTTCAGCTGAAACCTGGAAAGCCAGCGCCGACACATACCATACACTGGCATCAGACAAAAAAAAATACATACTTCTGTTTGCCCTGTAGCTTAATCTATACAGTCAGGGGCTGGATCACATAGAATACCACATCTACATCATATTACCGGCATAGCTAGTGTGTCCAATGCCCTTACGACATATTGTACACTATCTAGCTCTAAACTTTTCTTCCGTTTTACTCTCTTTCTCCCCCAACTTTTTGTATTTTCTTAGAAATGCCAATAAATAAATCAATTTAAGCAATATATTCAAACCACTCATGCTCAGAGGTGAGTCTCCTTCACCCTTCTTTCCTCCCCATTCTCTCTCACATTGGATGTCCCCCTCTTTCTCCCTTTCTCACCTGTCTCCCTCCTCTCTCTCTGCCCCCCACCCCACATTCCCTTTGCACCCTTCTACAAACCTCTCAGTGTGCACAGCCACCCCACATCCATCACAGCCCAGAAATTTAAGGAGCCAAATTGGCCTCATCTGTCTCAATGTTGGATGCAGATGGAGTTTCTTCTGCTGAGGGAGGTGCAGTTACTCACCCCTGCTGCCCCCACCCCTTCAATCTACTGCCTTAAAGCCAAGCCAGTCTGCACCAGCTTCAGCACTATAGAGCCACGTTATGAGGCCAGCTGCTGGGATAAAGAGGGCACGGCGGTGAAGTGACCACTGCACTGACCACACACGCGTTCTCCGCTTCATTCAGTTTTCTCTCAATCAGATTTTTCGCTCTTTTTTTTATTTTCCATCTAGCCTTCATTCTCGCTCTTCCCTTTGCCCACTCGCTCACTCTTGCTTACTCATTCTGCCAGCACACACACACCTACGCAAACACAAGCAGTGGTGGCCATTGCGCAGCCTGCAGTATAGTCTCAAGCAGCTTGGTCAGATCTGGCTCGTTAATAAAGGCCCTAAATGAGGCGGCATGCATAAAACATGAAGCGCCGCGTGCTGCTGTAATGAACTGCTGCTCCATAATTGCATCTCAGAGCCGTAAAATGAAGACAAAATATTTGAAGAGGGATTCTGTCACCTCTCTGCAGACGCAACACTAATCACAGGCGTTCTGCGGGGCCCTGGGGGTCTCCCCCTGACAGAGAGCAGGGGCTAAACGCCCGGGGCGGTGACATTGGCAACACCCTCCAACTGATGGGACATAATTGAATAATTGCTGATTAGAAAATAGGAGAGAGGTAATAGTATAATAGTGTCCAGTGTGTTATCTGAAACGATCCCATTGGGAAGGACAATATGATAATATGGCGCAGGAATGGTTCACAAAAAGATAGATCTGGCTTGCCCACTGGCAAAGGATTTCACTAATTTAAGGGTCAGCTTATGAGCTTGAAATTATCGTAAAGGAATAATGGATGGTGCAAAACCTGGAAAAGAAAAGTGTTGTTTGGGGAACAAAATGTAGAATGAATATATTAGGATACTTTAACCAGAACATCTGTTAAATACAGGAAACTAAATCAACTTATGACACCATGAAAACTGCCTCCAGATTTGTTAACAATCAAGAGAGTGAACAAAATAAAAGACACAAAGAGCCGCATACAAACACACAGACAACAGACGCATGCACATACACATGCACGGTGACAAGCTCAGAGACAGGCAGGCCTCCAGATGAGAGATTGGACTCCCACCCAGGGGTGTCACCCAGACAGTTAGAGAGTTGCTGTAGTGACAGGGTGGCCGTGGTGACATAATGAAGGTGCTGTGGTTGTCACAGGGGGTCAGTGGTGATCACTATGCCCAGCTGGAGGGGGGTAAGGGACGCATATAATGAATCCCACCAATGACAAATGGCCCTCAACTCGGGGCTGAGGCATCTGACAAACTCAAACTCATCACTTGGACACACACATACAGGAACAACAACACACATACATCGAAAGAAACAGGAAAAAAAAAAACACACACACATTGAATCTCTGGATGTGCATCACTCTTCCATCTCTTCCAGTTTCTTTATACTCAGTTTAAAAAGCCACAGCTCCCATTCCTTTGCTAAGCTTCATTTAATGAATCTTTCCTCTCGCCTCGGGCATCCTTTTGTATTTTTGTTCAAAAAGAGTCCTTAATTTTTGCTGTTGTGGCACTACAGTGGCAGGTCAGAGGTTATCAATACAGGCATTGTTTAACATGCACAATGGGCCAAATGAATTCAGAAAACCTCCCTCTAGAAGTATTCGGAAGCATGAGAATATACAGACTTCTAATATAAAAATGTCAAAACAGGCCCGATGCTCATTTAAAGAGCTGAATTCAATCACAACGAGGTCTGTGTTTGGTAAAGAAAGAAAAACTATTTGAAACTGGGGGTATTTTTAATGTGACAAGCTGACCACCTACTACCAACCTGACATCCTCCATTTAATATTTTTGGATATGAATAGACTTTGTCTGAGGGGTTGCTTTTCCACTCTCAGGGTCTTGCTTGCCTCAAGCACTACCACAGCAGCAAGCCAATTCCACCTTAACTTTGTTACAGAACTTGTTACATACAATAACGTCCGCGGCTACAGAGACTTTCCAAACCACAGTGCGACATGTGGAATAGACCCAGGCATGGAAAGGTCCTGGAGAGGATGTTTGTTTAATGATTGTTGGAAGGCTAACATTCAGCCCCTGGTGCCCCGAGCAACAAAATCCCCCTCGGAGCACTGAAGCTGTTTATGTTATTTGTTATGGATGTCAATTTCCCTCTATTTAGGAGGTGATTTAACTGGACAATACAGTAGGATTGCGGTCTTGTATGGGGATTGTTGTCTTCCTGTGTAACACACTACACAGCTCTGCGTGGGAGTGTGGACATAAACAGTCATTGTGAAGACTGAGGGGGCAATCAGCTTTTTACCACAGAAAAAGCTGCCGCAAAGTTGCATTTTCACATTTGAACCCTAAGATCTGGTGATTCGAGTGGATTTTTTATTGCAGTTTCTTGATTTTATTTATTTCTTTTCCTTCACTTTTATGGCACTTAGTGTGACAGCAAAACACATTTCCTAAAGTTCTGAAGAGACAGCAAAAACACTGAATGTTAATGTATGTGATCGATAAATTCACATTAGAAAAACATATATTTTGCCTCATTCACATTCATATTTAGAATACGACACAGTTGCTTTTTTATGCTGGAAAGAGGAGAGTTGTGTGTGTGTGTTACTGTGAGCATGTGTGTGTTGGAGGAGAGACGGAGATGGACATAAATGCAGAGTGACAGCTGCCAAATGACAGTGAGATTAAGGTGGGAATGCAGGAGGACAAGGAAGGAAGGAGAGGAACATGACAGTAACAGCAACTTAGATTAGACTGAGATCACACATACACACCAACATCATACACACACGCACACACACACGCTATCCAAAGCACATCACCGGCAATCCATCTCCGCACTCAGGGGGGTAGATGGGAAATGTGGGCCTATAACGAGCGCTCAGTGTGTCATTCAGACAGATGAGAAGGATCACAGAAATCCCCTGTTTCTTCTTCCTAATTCAAACAAACAGGGACTCTAAGCAGAGCCACATGGCCTTCCTTAATGACTGACATTTTGTTTAAGAACCATCCATAATGACCTGGTTTGAATTTAAATACTTGGTGTTTATTTCGCAACGAGCTGCCAATATTCACCAATGCAAAATTCCAAAGTGCTTGAGTGACTTGAGACTGTTGACTTCATGCTTTTTTTTCTCTCTCTCGCTCTTTGGTTTTCCTGTTTTGTACATATTCGGAGTGGCACGACTGTGGAATTAATGACAGATTGCCTGAACATGGACACGTTAAACATAAAGTAAAACAGAGATCGCATTTGATACGGCATTATTCTTGTAAAGTGGGATTAAATCCTTACTTTAGTTTTATCGAAATGGGGTTGTCGTGTTTCTCAAACTGCATTACTGTACGTTTAGGAGGTTCACTGACTGAAAAGATCGAATTAATCACAGTCTGTTATCTGTTTAATACGGTAAATTAATTATCTCCAACATCTTATTCGATTTGTGTAAAGAAATGCAGACTTAATTTCAATATATTTGAAAATGAAGACATTGCAGGCACTGTGCTTGTATACGCAGGGAAAAAAAGAGGCTTTTCTATAAGAACTATATCGACTTGGGAAATAAAGCAATTACAAATCACAACGGCACAAAGATTAAACTTCTTTTGAACTACTTGATACATCGACAATCCAGTAAAAAGGGCCAGAATGGAAAGCATCCCCCAAAGACATTAAAGTGTTGCCAGCAATTAATAATCACCTCATTTTAACCTACTGCATGCACTCATGCAGCCCAAAATCAATCAACGTCTACTTCTTTTTTTTTTTTTTTTTTTTTAATATTGATGAACTGAGAGAAAGAATGCTAACTCTAAAGTAACAATGCCACAACCATGTACATAGATGGAAATCAATTGTAATTAAAACTGAACAAGTGTTCCGCTTTATTCACTCAAAGAGTGCATTGGTCATTAAATACATTTTCATCAGTTATCAGTTAAAGGTTTTAAATGAAGCCCATAGCTTCTGCCTCCTTTGGGATAGCACTCACACTAGCATAAGCAAATTTACCCGCGCTTGCTTTGCAATCAAAAAGCAGGCAAATTAAGTATTAAACAATTTAATGTTATGTGTCACTCTGCGAAACGATCTGTATTAGAAGCACTTAATTAAACTTTCAAATTCAAATGTACTAATCAGTTTGCGGCAGAGTGGGCGCTTGCTTTTCCCACATGAAACGCCACGGCTGGCCAGCCCGGTCCATT
This sequence comes from Stegastes partitus, assembly GCF_000690725.1. Classification (NCBI taxonomy): domain Eukaryota; kingdom Metazoa; phylum Chordata; class Actinopteri; family Pomacentridae; genus Stegastes; species Stegastes partitus. Next base: position 221,893 of record NW_007578701.1, read on the forward strand.
GCCTGCTCATTAACATGAAGGTGTGATTTGCATTTCCTGATGGACTGTTCCAGTTTTTAATATCCCTCTTTCTGCTCTTACATCAATCATAGAAGAGGTAGGCCACCATAGGCCACTATTAACCCTCCAAATCTGCCACAAAACAAATATTACAAGAGTTCACTAATTTGGAGATCAAAAAGCCACTTGTCCATTATATAATTGAAATGAAGGTGGAGTGTTGCACTTCTGAAGAGCTCTATAATTACCAGCTGTTAATTGCACACTTGTGGTGTCTCACTTTTAATTAAAAAGAGCGGCTCGTTGCTGGACGATAAGCAAGGGTGGAGAGGCAGCAGTTTAATCAACAAAGCGAGAGGAATTTGTTTCTGCTGTGGCCAGCAGCAGGCTGCAGAAATCTTCAAATAACCCAGGGAGATTAAAACATGTCCATTAGGACCAGTCAGGTTTTATTTGGGGTGGCAGGAGCGAGGTGCATTTGAAGTCGTCCCACTGCAGAGTCCTCAGAGAAGCGCGGCTGGGGGTGTGGGTCTAATCAGCCCGCTGCTGGCCCTGAGCGCTCAAGTGGAGGAATTGGACCCCGCTGGTGGTGAGAGAAGGAAGGGAGGAAAGAAGGGAGTGAAGGATGGATGGAGGGAGGGTGCAAAGGAGGCAGCAGGGAAGGAAAAGCACCTCCATCACTCTCCCTTTCCACTTCTCTCACTTTCTCTTTTCCTGCTTGTGTCTGTTACTTTATTTTGTTTTGTGACTGGTGCGACAATGAGCCAAAAAAGTCTTTAAACTATACGTCTTGCTTTCCAAATCGGCTGTTTGCTTCGCACATTAGTCACTGAAAGACAGCCTGGCAATCTGTACAAGCATGAGCTATCGCTCCAGGATGTGTCAGCGCCCTTAGACAATACACAAACAACCTCAGGTCCTTTGGACAGCCCTTCCACCTATTTCGTGACCTATTGAACTACAGCAGCGTACTATAAACCATGAAACAAAAACCAACGTCTGCACTTGATAGTCCCAACATGTGGCTATAACTCACACAATGTTTATATGAAAGAGACAGTTACCTTGGTCAGCAACTTTGGGCTACTGCCAAACCTCCAAAGACTCTCGGAGTTCCAGTCACATATAGTACATGACTACAAGAGTGTGATAACCTCATCCACCCTTTCTCTGACCTCTTTGCTCCCTCACTGATAAAACTGTCTGCCAGGAAGTGTCCTTCGCTGTGCTTCCTCCCTCTCATGCTCAATCAACACCTGTCACCACGGTGATCGGTGCTGTGATGTGAACACACTGCCTGAAAAAGGCAACTGCACATCGAATAGAGGTGTGCCGATTAACTCATTTCTTCTTAGATAAAAGCTGAAATATGCGATACATTAAATTCCATACGGTTTTGGATTAAACACGTAAAATGTAAATGTCGATCTAAGAAGTAATAACAGAATCACTAGGGGCTTCCCAGACCCCCTGAGTGTCGCAACTCTTTTAGATAAAGGGCTCTGGGTTTATCTAAGGAAACAGTCGCTGGGGCGAGGATGGTCTGGCCTCACTGACAGATTAGTCCAGCCCAGGCCCACTTCCTGCCCGCTGAGGACACTAATTAGAAGGAAGGACTGACACCACAATAAGAGCTGACAGTTGAGTGCACTTAGTACAGCTTCACACAATCCACCGCTGTATTAGTACAGCAGCCACGCCAAGCCATAAATTTCATCACATTAGCCAGCGCTTATCTGATGTGACAAAGTCAACCTGGATGTTGTTTGGACAGAAAAGTACAAGGGCAATTCTGGGGTGTTGATTTATCAGTAGAAGTATGCAAAGTGTTTTATTTGAAATTTTATCAACCTCAACCCTCCTCCCCAACTCTCTCGCTCCGTCTCTGGCTCCCACCCTCACTCCACTCCGGTTCTAGACACACATACACACACCACAAGGAGACAAAAGTCATTGTGAGGCTGCCCAGTTCCCAGTGTTAATGACATCCTGTTTACAAACACGTCCAACGGTGTCGCAGGGGTCATGGTCACTCACACCCTCACGCTTCGGCTGTCCGACTCTTATATCTTATCCTTCTATTCAAATGACCTTTGACCTAATGAGCTATTCAATGTGGCTACCCCTGGGAAAAATATGAACGCTCCACAAAAAAAACAACCTTGTATGGGGCTCACCTTCCACGGCTCTGCTGCTACAGCTGAAACTAAAAAGCGTGCATAAAACACAACGTAAAAAGTAAGTGTGAAAAGCACACACACATACACCTGAACTAACCCAACCGCACACAAACATCGCTATTATTATAATCCCAAAATCACCAAATGAAGGAAAAATGTGCTATTACCCAAAGGGCAAATTTACAATACAGTTACACATACGGGCATGTAATAGGCTGAGCTGTTTTACAACACCAGCATGAGCTGAGCTATTGTTTTATTTTGAGAGGTGCTGGCTGTTATTGGATTGTTTTACACTAGCTGGGAGAATTTTATTCCAGAGGCGATCTGTGTGGTGTGGAGTGTGTTTGACTGAGTCAGACGGAGACAGGGAAAGGGAAGGCGAAGAGAGGCGGAGAGAGAAGTGTGTATGCACATGTGTGGCGGTCTTCAAGCTTGTGTAACGACATTAGGAGTGTGTGTGTTGTGGCCGCTGAGCTTCTGTTGGTGTTTATTCATCAGGAAGCTAATGTCTCCCCTGCTGAGGTCCAGCAGGGGTTCTCAGACTCAGGTGGTTGCTCCTCACGCTAACCCAAAGCTACACCGATGAAGTCTGCCCTGCTAAGTATTGGACGTTATCTTTAAAGATCTGGCAGGAATTACAGCGTTTCAAAACAATCCATTAGGATTCTTGGTCAATCTGAAATAATCCTTCTTGCATAATCACCTCATACAGTAGTGGAACTATATGGCACTGGTGTCTCCTGTGGCACTTTATGTGCTCGCTGTAGATGGAACTTACTGTAAATTGCTCCATCTCTGTATCTGCATGACGTGAACATGCTTAATATAAAAGTGGGAAAGCGGGCATTTTCTGGTGCTCTCTGTGGCTGTGCCAGCGGGCGGAGCAGTACGTCAGCACGGGTCGAGCGCCACAATGTGCCTGTCAGTCTGTGGGACATCCCAAAGGAGAAGGGCAAGAGGCAGCCCCCGCCAACCTTGCCCATCCATCATCGTGACACCACAAGCTGCAGTCATGGGAAACCCACCACTGGCCGGTCGCTCTGGACCAGAGCTGGGAGGAGAAGGGGGGTAGAGACGAGACTCGCCATCCATTAAAAACACATTGTTTTGTTTATTATAACTAGTTAATGAGGTTGAAGTGAAGCCTTGCTTTGTTTTTCAAACACTTCCAGAGGGGATCTGGAGGCAGAAGGCCCCATTGCTGGGTTTGGGCAAAGCAATTCATAAGGGCCTGGGTGTTTTATAATGGATGTCTATAGATTTTATGAGAGTGGAGTTGGCCATGTTCGGAGTGAGATCCTTGGTTCTTGTAAAATGAATGGTTTTTAGGGCTTTTCTCCATATGCTGAGCTCACACTCATACTTTTTCTCAAGCTCGCTGTCCCTCCTTCCTTTTCTCTAAACCGCTATGCTACATTTTCAGCTACCCCTCAGTTTATGAATCCAACAGAGGTCTTGTTTTTGACTCTATAGCCAAAATCAACAAAAGATATAATTGTTTAACAATGGTGGCCAGCAATTGCAAATAAAGTATATGTTTAAAAGAAAAAAATATATATATATATGTATATATATTGCATCTTTTGTCAGTGGTAGCTGGCACTTCTGATCCATGGTAGATGTATTTTTACAAAGTAGAAGAAAAAAATGGAAAGAAAGCAAAGACGATGGTTTCTTTTAAAGTAAGGGAATGAAAAATAGTGCATGTTAGCAGCATCAGCGGTTTGTGGAGCTAGAGGCCCCCTGTCTCCCTGTCTGGTGGAGATAGGCGAGAGGGCCCACTCCCTGTCCGGCCACAGCGGGAGCCTGAGCCGCCTGCTGACATGTCTACTTTAATTGTTAGTATTAAATCACTTGCACTTTAACTCAAGATGCTATCTGCCAGGCGTTAAGATCTTTTACAGTAGCGAGTGTGCGCCGCTTAAATGAGAAACACCCAAGAGTGACACGCATTTTCACTGCAAGCCTCACCCATGCAGACAGTGAAGTGTGAGCGTGCACGCAGAACCTGTAGTTAGATTAAACAAACATTTATGCACACACATACACAAACACAATGGAGTCCTGTGTTGGACTGATTGTCGGTGGAGTGGACAGACAGGCAAACGGGACTCCACCCCAACCTTACTGCGGGCCACCCGTCAGTCACCAAGCACACCGCACCATCAGCTACACCACCAGCTGTTTGCTTTAGGAAGGCGGCTCAAAGCCAATTAAAATACACTTAGAGCCATGTCCGACTTGTGTTTGGAAAGATAATATATGTCCAGGAGTCCAGCGAACACGGTGTGAGCGGGCAGGCAGAGAGGGGAGAACTCTGCATCATTGTCTCAGAATGCACAGTGTCATTAACGCGCAGACAAGATACTTATCTATGACTTTATACCAAAACAGAAAAACAGGCACGCACTCAATTCTTTTTATCCCTTAGAGGAGAAAACATAATATTATCTTTGATTTCATGGTTTTAGCGTGTGTTTATGTAGCGTTAAAAATATCTGCCTGCGTATTAGACAATGTATGGATATCACTTTAGCTGTCGAAACAGGATCATCGGCACACCGTACACGCCATTTCTCAAAACACTATAAAAAAATTAGGGAGAAAGTGTGACTGAAAACATTAATCATCGCAAATTAGCGACCTAATGCACAAATGTGAAACACATGGGCTTACCATTAAATGTGAAAATGCATACAGAGATGGACAATATTAAAGTAGTGAGAGTTACACACACACACACACACACACACACGTGCGCGCACACACAGATGCAGAGGAGAAAAAGGGTGCTGATATGAGTGGTGGTGAGTGGTGAGCAGAGACGGGAGCTCTATGTCTGTTCAGTGTGTTTTAAGAGTGTTTAAATGAGTGAAAAGTCAGTTATAGCTTCCAGATGGGGGCCGGTTTGATCCGGATCATTCTGACAGGCCTGGACTTTGATGTGCTGCTGCCTATTACTGACATTACAGGGAGACAGGCATATTTCTCCCTAATCACTTCCAACTCCTCCACACCAGTCCAATGGCCTGCACTGGCGAGCCACAACACAACTACAGCGGGAGTCTGTGTGCATGTATAAATGATGGCGTGTGTGTGCGTGCATTAAGTGTTTGAGCACGGTTGTGTGTGCTTTTGAGAGAGAGTGCTTGTTGTGCTGCATAAAAAAAAAAAGCTGCATGGCCCAATGATTCCTAAATGAGTGTCTTTAGAGTGTAGATCTCCACCTGTCTCGTGTAAAATAAGCAGTAAAAATAGCAGTGCTAATGTATACATTCATAACAGAGCCCGCAGTGGCCCAGCATGTCTGCGTTTGTGCTCAGCTTGCATTTCAACCTGATTTTGACTGTCCTCCTGACATTTTATCACAAACCCTTATTTTCTAATGAAAAGCAAAGGAGAGGACCAGAGAGGAGAGTATAATGGCTTCATTTATGCAAGGGGGAGCATTCCCTTGGAAACATCCATCTTGTCAGGCAGGTTAAATATAGTCCAGACAGACAGAGAGTAGGGAATAATTCCTCCACTTCCCTCTCCACCCACACTCCCCAGTAAACCCAGTGGAAGTCATTTCTCAGTGACCACAGAGGAGGAGGACCAAAGGGGAAAAGGAGCTCCACTCTGCTCCTCACTAATCACTCTGTGACCCTGAGACCACCCCTCGACTGGCCCTCGCAAGTCTCCTCCTCCTCATCTCTGTTTTTTTTTTTTTTTTTTTTGTTGGGGGGGTAGAGAGACCATGGAGAGGGATGAAGAGTGGAGGAGTGAATCGGGCCGAAGTTCCCCCTCTTTATCTCCCAAAGGCAGGGGAATGCCAAGGGGCCGGCACTTTGGAATCCACTGTTTTGTCTGTTTCTTGGGGAGAGCTGGGCTGAGTCCACTTGGAGTAGCACAGGGAGGTATTCAGAGTGAGTCAGGAGGGCCCTTCAGCAGACAATGGTGCAGGCCGAGGACAATGTGAGTCCTTGATGAGGGATCTGTGGAGAGGTGCAGGTGTCTGAGGTGAAGAACAGTCTCTCAGGCTTGACCCACTTATCTCCAGCAGCCTCTTCTCTTCTCTTCTCTTCTCTTCTCTTCTCTTCTCTTCTCTTCTCTTCTCTTCTCTTCTCTTCTCTTCTCTCCATCCTCCCAAGATATTCTTGTACACGTAAGACAGCCAAACACCTCAATTCACTATGTTTAGATATACCATATACCTATACATGGAACTACATGGGCACAGACCTTGGTTCAACTCATGCCAGGGAGGGAGACAGGAAAAGGCCTTTGACCCCAGGGCTTCACTCTACATTCCTGGTAATTGCACTCCATCATACTTTGTGCCGGAAAAAGCAAACATCTAAATAAACCCTTGTCAACCCATGTTGTCCATCTGCCGGCAGATAAGATGAAGAAAACAAGCCATGTTCCATAAACACAAACATAAGGGGATCACAAATCAGTGGTCAGAGTCACCACAACCATAAATTAGCCTCTGAACCATTTTTAGCATTCAAGACCGAGAGGGAGAGGACAGTGGAAGCAGACAGCAACCCGCTCTTTAAAATCTCATCACTGTTGTCACTGCGGGCCCCGCACCATGAAACAGCACAGGGATAACATCTACATGAGCTGGAGAGAGAAAACAACAAAGATGTGACCACTAAAATGCCAGATGGCTTATGGAAGCAGGGCTGGGTTAAACGGGAGGCTGCAGTGGCTACAGTGAACTGGAGGAGAGATGGAAGGAAGGAACAAGTCACAGCCCCCTAGTGGAAATGCTTCAACTACTTCTCTTTCTTGCATATCCAAAAGTAGGGAGACTGCCACTAACTTAAGAGACTTATCTCATCAAAGAGTTGGATGTAAAATCGGAAGGGACAATTCAGTCTTTGTTCTTAAAAAAACAAAAAAAAACAAAAGGCAGAGTGATTTGCAGAGATGCACAGTTTACTTGGTGGCTGGACATCAGAAATTTGATAAAGGGAAAGTAAATGACTGTGCTTTGTTTACAAAATTTCCTCTCTAAATTATACTTTAACTGTCCTGACATATTGAAGAATACATTATGCAGGATAACAAATGAATTTCTCAGACATTCATTCTACAATGTTTTCCCTTTCTATTACATGGATAGGAGCCTCTGGGAAGACATTACCTTTGTACAGGAGCTCTTGTAACGTGAAATGACAAATTGGCAATAGCATCGCACCCGGCTCTCAGGAGCGTATGTGCATACTCTAACTCTCCTGGCTGAAACATGCATGGCCTCTGAAATTTCACACCCAGCTTTATCTTATTTTCCCAACTTATTTTCATATCTATTTCCTTTTCTTTGTGGATTAGGCAGTAAATAAAGCCACGGGGCCCTGTGCATAGTAAAATCAGCTGGAATTGCCACATTAAAAAATGCAGGCGAGGTGTAGCCTGAGCCATCCTCCTGGATTTGGGCAAATTCAGCTGATGCAAAACAAGGAATTAATTTGAGGGGAGCGGCTTGCGTGCTGAGCTTGGCGCTCTGACAAAGATGAATGGCATCATTCCAAGCGAATGGTAATTTCACTTTTTGTGACAGTGCTTTAGAGCAAAAGCGACTCTGAACGCACAAAGCATTTGCAATCCCATTGAGGGCCCTTGGTACCTGCCTATCAGACACTGCACATTGTTTACCAATCATCTGATATTGATTGGTTTCAGACTAAAGTTTGAAGATGAATTAGAGTGGGAGAAGGTTAAGTCCTAACCTTGAAAGATTTAGTGTCTATTCAGCCCGCGTGTAGGACTCTCCTCAGCTCACTCGGAGAATAGAGAACTTTTAAATTCAATAGGGGGTGGGAGACACAAAACGTGTCACATTCACCAAGTGAATCCACTGGAAGAAACGCAGAAGAACACCCAAAAAGCATAATCTTTCTCCCCAGTTGATAGAAATGGTAATTGCATGTGTGGGATAATACTTTGAAGCCAAGGCCTCGGTCGGACAGACCGCCTATTTAGGTTAAAAAAGGGGCAACAAAACAGCTCCTTCTTAACGCTTTTGTTCTCTTCTCCACTCTTTTAAATGTTTACTGAAAAAGAACCTTCAAATCCACTCTCCATCTCCTTCACAATGTGGCACCTATCACTCTTGGGTGCATGGACACATTGTATTGTGTGAATCATTGATATGTAGCGATCATTCCCATGAATCATTTTCTATTTAACATTCAGATTCTCAGGAATCCGATTTTCATCCTCTTGAGGTGGACAAAAACATTTTGTGACATAAAGGACATAATTTGAATACTGTTACTTTGTTACACAACAGATTGCACGGAAATACGAGGGAATATCAGCCGCACAGTCAACGCTACAGTCAAGATGAAACTACTCTTTAAGTCTAAAACCTCGCCATTTAGTGAGTCTTCCTTCACTTTAGTTGGTACTTTGAAGCTCTTGAAGCCACAAACAAATGATAGCGCACCGCAGGACACGAGGAGCTTCCACTTTAACATGCTGCAGAAGTGATGTTCAGACAATTTGACATTCATATTTTGACATTCTGATAGAGTCAAGAGCACATTGGTACCACAGAGTCCCCTCAGCTTGTTGGGATGTACCATCTCCCAGCGTGAGGTTGGTGCTCTAAATGGACCACTGGGCCACCCATCACAGCTGGGCCACACCACTTAACGTCCCCCTCCCATCCCCCTCCAGCCGACAACTCCTCTGGTCTACTCCGAGGCTCTCCAGCCCACTCGACCTCCCGACACAGCGCAGAATAGGCGCAGGAGGCACTAACCCCACAAGATGCCCAGGTCAGAGGTCGCATTTAGAGAGTGCACGCATGGCTCGTGGTCTGATGGGGAGAAGAGAGCGCAAACACCATTCCTGTGCTCGTAAAGTGAAATGTCAGCACCAGAGGAAAAAAAGCAAACAGAAAAAACATGTACAACTCAAACAAATTCTAAAGCATTGACAGAAGAAAGTAAGAACTCAGTGTCAGGGGTACGGATGCAGAACATTGCGTAGAAATTTAATATTCTGGAAACAATTTCAACAAATTTCAGTTGTCAGTTTAAACGCAGTTTCATTTACTGCACATGCCTGGAGCCCAGCAGTGTCTTTATGTTACAAGGCCTCTGTCAAGTATAGTGCTACTGCTGAGAGGAAGTGGACAGAGCATATGAGTTAAAGGCGCTCGCTAAGGATGCAGGTGTGTCCGTCGTGACACGCAGACAGATGAGCAGAGCCCCAGAGGGCAGAAAAGAACAGGACAGCGGGGCTCAGGGTCTGATGGCTTCTGTAAATCATCCTGAAACTAATATGTGGGCCCACTGGGGGAAAACCCACGTGTGCCATGCCACAGCAGTGGCAGAGATCACAGCAGACGTTCCATAACTCAACAAGTGGAGCATGCTGGCAACACTTGCAAGGCCAAGGGTAATGCCAGGCTAAGAATCAGAAAAAAATGAAAGAAAAAAAAAAACACAATCAAAAGCCTGTTGGAGAAACTATCTAAGAAAAAAAACATTTTAATTAAGCAAAAGCCTCCTCTTTTTGTCTTCCTGCTCTTCTCTTGTTGCTGCATTAATAAATGAAGAGTTCATTTGCAAAAACAGATCACTTCATTTTTGTAGATTTTCAGAAAACAGATTTTTTTTGGTTGTTTGCTTGAGATAATATCAATCAAATTGAAGTTGAGTGGATTTGTCTCAGTAGAAATGACATGACAAAAATAGAGATAACTTAAGTTTGAAGACTGATATTGTCTCAGGTAGATGATGGAAAAGTGGGTTTTCTGAAGGTTTGTGAAAATAGAGTTATCTGTTTTTGCAGATGAACTCTTCATATAATAATAGTTATACATCCAATGCTCAATCTTGGGCAAAAAAATGTGAATTTTCTTTATTAAAAATAAATCACTAACTTTGTGGGGAAGAAAAAATGTGTGCATATTGAGTGCATTCATGGGAATCATCAAAAGGCTAATCAGTTTCAGTGCTATCTTATCAAATTTAATGTATGAGGTAACACAAGCCAGGTTAATTCTAAAATTGTGCATGATATATGTTATAGACAAAGAAACCTACAGTTACTCTATGATAGTGTAAGCGCACACACACACACATACACACACACACACACACACACACACACACTCTGAGGCCTCAGGGCTTAGCTAACCCTAGCAGCCTGGCCGTCAGCCCTCAGCTCTGAATACGAGCAGCACTTAAACTTTCCCCTTTTCAAACAGCACAGCACAAAGAGAGGACCACATCAGTGGCCTGCTGATCATCCCCACAGACGGCTGAGCGCGGACAACAGGCAGGTCCCTGGGCACGCCCCCCCCACATAATGTCCTCATGTCCCCCCATCCCACTCGCACTGAGTTAAGGCCTGTATGCCACATATACTGTGCTCCCTCTCATGTGAGACTAGATAAATGACAATTCTTTCGAGAAGGGCAGTTAGACGGAGTGGGAGCAGTTGGAGTAGAGTGAGGATGAGGGTGGTGGTGGTGGGGGGGAGATCTGGTGCTGCAGCTGTCCCACTGGCCACGTCCACCCCCTGAATCCTCTAACCACCCACCACCACCACCCCCAGCAGCAGGTTTCTCCCTACAGAGTAAAAAAAAAAAAAAAAACACGCTTCATTACGTCCTCTCTCCCCAGAGCAGCTAGGGGCCTTTCAGTGCAGATAAGCCTCTTAGACATGAAGTAGCGCTCAGAGCAGCATTTGAGTGACAGCAGGAAGGTTTAGCCATTCAGTGGACAATGCTCACATTCTCTGGCTTTAATCTAGGAGGCGGACAATGATCTGTTTTTTAAGGCCTCATCTCCTCTGCTTTTCCCACAGCAGTAGGTGACTGGCACAAGGAAGAGAAAAAGAGACAGAGCGGGCCGAGGGCCGGCTGGGAGAGCGCGCCGCTATCTCCCAAGGCCTCATGTTTCCTTGACAGTCCAGACCGAGGTGGGACGAGAGGGAGCGAGGTGGGAAAGGGGGGGGCGCGCAAAGTTGACGGAAGGCAAAGCGCATCAATCACACGCAAACACACACACACACACACACACCCCGGCATGGGCACAAACAATCAGTCGGTGATGGTTGAGTGCGTCTGTGTGACAGACAGGCAGGTGAGAGGCCTGCTGGTGACGTGGCTTAGTGTAGAGCTTTGTCATTCTTATCTGCTCTGACCACTGACATCCATCCCTCCTCGGCCATTGTGCGCGCTTCTATGATGTATTTATACAAACGCTAATGCACAGGCGACTGGGGGGAAAAAAGAAGTTGGAGAGTGTGAAAGGATATCCAAACAAAATCATTTGTTTTGATTTAACGGTACAATGTAACCCTGCGACCTTCTGGATCCTAATGTGCTCTGATGACACAAAGCATTATATAATCTATGTCAACCTCTTCTGAAATTGAGAACGACTGATTCCTGGTTAAACATAACACCAGGAAAATAAACAGTTCATTTGATTGGTTCAGCGCGGTGCTTGTCAGCTGCTACGGCTTCACCAGAGCTCTATACACAATATGTTACAATCTGTGTGTCAAAATATATACTTCCAAGCGATATGTTCACTTTTATTTATGTATTAGGTTTTAAAAGAAAGTAAGCTTTGTAGATACTATGGTTGTGACACTATATAGCTGCACCAAAATATCATCTATGCCCACTCCATATTTGCGATGCATATTTTAACCAAGAAAAAAAGTCACCTTTAAAAAAAAACAAGTGGACTTAGAGATAGAGTATAAAAGTTGCTAAGTACTAACATTATCCACTTTGCTATGTATCTGCCTAAGCGATTTTTTTGTCCATTTATCCGATGGGGGAAAGGAGATCCCTTAGAGGAAGTGAATGAGTTGTCCAGGGCCAAAATGGACAAATAACACAAGCAGGACCGACACAGTGTCAGCGTGCCAAAGTGCTAGGTGGATTATTTGAGAATCACCTCACACTTCAGATCGGTTTGTTTTGATCCGTAGAGAGTATAAACATCCACACCTCATCTACAATAAACAGACACTATGTACTACTGAGAGCGTAAGAGAAGCAAAGCCGTTCCAACCAACATCTGTGTGTGTGTGTGTGTGTGTGTGAGTGTGTGTGTGTCTGCGTGTCTTTGTGTGTGAACGGGAGGCCAACATACGGAAACATGTCCTTCAAGAGACATGCTGTAAAAAAAAAACCCTTCAGTGTCAATCACTGGCCTACTTATTACTCTAATTGAATTATTACTCGAGTTTAGCCCTCTGTATGCCTCTCTGCCTCGAAACATGGCAGTACCGGTAACTCTAGCTGGTAACAGAGGCAAGGAAGAAAATTAGTAAAGTGTATGTGCAGCTGAAATTGTACTTGGAAGCATTTTAAAAAGTGCAAAGCAGAAGCTGTGTAATAGATTTTTATGGAGCCACCCTCTATACTTTCAATGTTTTTTCATCAAAGTGTGCTAAGCTGAATTTCTATTTAATACATCACTGTTTATTGACTTAGTGTTTGATGGGTTATATTGTCTTTGTAACTAATTAAAAAAAGAGGTGTTAGCTGCTGTTAATGGAGCCAGAGAGCAGCGACAAGCAAATAAAACAGTTCGGCGACATAAATACATTTTGTCCTTCATTTCAACACCTCAATACTAGCCTGTAAACTTCTCCATTCTGACATCTTAATACTTTCTGTCTCTCTGATTTTGTACTTAACACATACATCTCTGCTGCAGAATGAAACCTTACTGCGAAATGAATAAAACAGCCCAGTTTCGGATTTGACAGCCACACATTTTTCAAATTACACAATGGGATTTCGAGTTGACGTCGCGGGGCGCCGGGTTAAGGATCTCGAGTCTCAAGATTCAGGTGAGAACATCGCTAAAAATTTGAAATACGATTGTCTTCCCATCAGCGGTGAGCCAGCACGAGCGTGCGCGCGGGTTGCTCTCAGACCTACACACACACGGACGAAAATCCCCCAACAGCCACTCAGCATGTCCTCGGCACCTCACCCTTACTTTCCTCCCTTCTCTTACAACTTTGCTCCCATTAATCTCACACACCTCATCACGGTCCCAGCACCTCGACCCCAAAAATCTCATATCCTCCACACACCTTTACCTCCTTTCTGGGCTTAGCCGCAGCTCTGAAATCCCACAACTAATGACTCCCTTGCATGTTGTCCACCACTGGACTTAACAATCCCACCACCCACTGCTGTCCTTTTTGATATAAATTAACACAGATCTTTGCTGTCTTTTTTCTTATCTGTGCCTCTTGTTTTATTTTGTGCATGCCTGTTGTTACTAAATGCATATCTTTTCTTTTTAAGGATAAGGTGTGCTGAGACACTTGGTGTGTGACTCTGCATCCTAAAGATGGGCTTGATTTGACAAGAAGCAACTGAAAAACATGTGTTACCAGCAAACGCATACAAGAAACAGACACAGATGGCCAGAAATTGGCAGATCATGCAGCAGACATCTGAAAAAAGAAGATCTGCTACGTGACTAAAATGTAAATTTTAGACGGGGGGGGGAGAACTAGATGAACATATCAGAAGACAGGCAGGCAGACAGACAGAAACAGATTGGGCAATTAGACAAACATACAGAGGCAGATCATTCCATTACACACAGAGACTGACATGGCGGCGAATGAGACAATGGGCCCCTTCAGCATACTACTGAGTGTTTATGTCCCCCGTCAGTCTGCATCACCAGTGTCCCCCTGACTGCTCGCAGCTGACGCCTCCTGACACACACACACACACACACACACATACATGTGCACACACAGGCGCAGACACCTCTCTGACCTCCCAGGCTGAACTTGAACATGCACACGCACAGACACACTCCTGCTTTGCTTTCTATCACATGTCAGCGTATCATGTCCCGTGCAGGCTCAGCACTGTATGTGAGTGTGTTTTGGAGAGAGAAAGACAGAGGGAGTGTGTGTGTGTGTGTGTGTGTGTGTGTGTGTGTGAGCAGAGGAGGATGAATGAATGAATGAATGGGCTTCTGTTGGACTGCTCCTAATGACTTTATTTAGAGATGTTGTGTTTCATGTCAGGAAACACCGGCCAAGCATGCTGCCAGCAGCATCTGTCGTGAGAGCAGTGTCAGACCAAAAGAGCCTCATCCTCAGGGCTTATTCAGCCCTCTAAAGCCACATTTTCTTATCTTCTGACTGGGCCATATTGATCTGGTTAGCAGGTGAGGAGTGGAGTCAGCCAGGATGAAAAAAAGAGGTCTTCTTATCTTGTCCCACTACACTTTTCACCCTCTGTCGCTCATTCTCTTATTTCCTCCTAGAATCACATTAGTCTTCTTCATTATCTTTCTTTCTATACCCCTTGTTCCCCCCCTTGTTTCCTCCCCTCATTTCCCTCCTCCTGCTTTCTGATACCAGTGCATAAAACACACCAAAAAGTTTTCACTGGAGCTGGGTAATGAGGCAGACCTTTGACCTTGCCTTGATGACTTCCATACCTGTGCATGTGCAGGAATACGTGTGGTTGTGTGCATATGCGTGTGTGTCTGCAGCTGGCGGCTGACAGCGACATGACTAATGAGGGCTTGGGACAGAAATAATAGGTGGGAATTATAACACAAAAAGGCTACAAGTGCAAAGGAAAAGGAAGAACAAATGACAGAGCGGTAGACAGGACGAGAGGAAGGTAAAAGGAGAAAAAAAAAACAAAGAGGGAAAGAAAGCTTCAGATTTAGAGAAAGGTTGAAATAATAAGAAAAGTACAGCCAATTGGCAACGAAAGGTCACCTATTCATATAGAATCAACCAATGAAGAAAAAGTTGTGTAGGGTGGGTGGGTGGGTTTTACACTGCTGGCACTGCTTTGCTTAGGTATGAAAAGGTGAAACCAGGCTATTAAGAATTACTTTTAAACTTACTGAGAGGTTTTCGAAGTTACTAATCCAAAATTACTGTAACCGTACTGTGGTATGAGTGGACAGATACAGTTCAGTATGAAATTATCTGATGTACCTTGCTCAATAAAGTAAACCCCTGTTTTTGACACAAAAAGTTGTAAACAGCCTTCTACATATGACATAGTTGAACAATATTGTGTAAAATCTAAACATGGTTCAAACATTCAATGTCATATGTAACCATGACTTCTCCAGAACTATTTTAAGGTAAAGAATTTAGGTAAACGACCGATTTCTATATGCATTGAATCTGTTTTAGTATTCCTGAATTATTTAAAACTGTGTTCCAACTGACAAATTCTCTCTCTGTTGAAAACTGCCTCACAAAGAAGCTTCTCAAATCAAAAGTCTTAGACAGAAGCGCAAGCTGAGATATTTGATCCTGCAACGGAAACTAGACTTTGTGGAATAGCAGAACCTGGACAGCGCATTTGGGTGTCTGGCAACACCAGCCTACAACTGTCACACTCGAGGTCAAGGGTCATTATGTGTAGACAGAGCAGAACTTCGTAATTATACATGATAAATGCAATCAAACACAGGAAACATTTCTCTCCACAATTTACTGGCTTAACCTTGTCAGATGTTCCAAGCCGCGGACAAAATAGTGTTGAAGTATCATATCATGAAGGATGAAGAAGCGTATTTGCTGAGTTCTACGTAAAAAATAAAAATACAGGGAAGGCTTAATAATAATTCCAACCTAACGCCAATCAATTTCCTAGGAATTTGTAATTTTGCATGGTATTTTTTTTGTATAGGAGAGCAAGAGCAGACTTAAAGGGCAAGAAAAACCAAAGAAAATTTTTTCCATCAGGCTGTGTGTTGTGATAATGATGCTATCTGATCCAAAGAGATCTCCTCAGTGAACCCTGTGCCCCTGCTGGATCAGATCAGTGCCCATAATGGCTGACTGCAGCCAGAGGGTCTCGACCCACTGACACAAAACACGGCGCCGAGACAGAGGCAAGACAGATGGACAAATAGACAGATAGACGTTCAGACAGACATCCTGTCTCAAACCACAAATAGATACAACAATTAAGTAAGGTCTGGCCATTTTCATTTCTCTGACCTTCGCCCCTCACCTCCCACACATAAGGAGACAAATTACTACTGCTGTTGGATTTGGCCAACAACTCCGATGCAGGCGAACATGCAGTGTGAAGGCTGAGACAGCGGACATAAATCATACCTGTATTTGATCTGTGGGGCCCTGGGTGAGCTGACGATGTGACAGCCAGCATGCACCCTATGTCTCTGAACCCCTAAGGGGCTGAAATGGGTCACTTGTTTTGCAGGGCAGTTGAATTTTCAGTGGTGTATAAATGTGGGGACAACAGTAGTGAATTTTCCCTTTAATGTGAGTTTCAGTAATCGAACAATAAATGAACTTTGGAATCTCAAAAGAGTGCAGTTGTCTATTGAATGCTGAATGAAAGAAAGGCGATTCAAGTCCTGTTGATATGATGTATCAGGTGATAACTCAAGACTGGCTGTGAAAATAAATTATGGTTTGTTGCAACTACCATTCACAGTTGTGATTTTATGTGGCAGTTGATAAATAAAGAATAGACTATGAAGCAGATATTAGTATGGGAAGTTTTCAACTTTGCCTGTAAGCAAGGTATTGCTGTCTTTGTCTTATTTGTGCTCATCCTTCAAGGCGCACAGACCCAACAACTCTGGCTTTTTTAGTGGTGCATTTTGGTGCTATCTTCTCACAAAGAGATCAAATCATGCTGTGGCTACTCTACTCTTACCAGAAAGCCTTCGATCTCGGTCACAGAGCTATGTTTTTTCTGTTTTTTTAATCGGCTGTCATGTTACCAGCACTTATGCCTGCTTACTCTTGTGGTACACAATATGTTCTATTTCAAAGCCATGCGATGAACATGTCACTGGCTATGTTCACCGGCACTTTACAAGCTGCATGCACTATGCACACATACAACAATGCTTATTCCACAAAAACATCACCAAAATTATATAGTATCTTTCTCTGGTGTCCCAAGGGAGATTACTATGTTACATTGGGAAGTGCCCTTCAAAGTTTCCACCATTGTAATTGTATGGTTTAGATTCAGACTTTGTTTTCTGCCTTTCAGAGCCAGTTTCAAAACCCCAGAGGTGGCTAGTCTCCAGGCTAGGCGAAATCAGAATTACATTAACACCCAAAGAGCATTTCATCAGAGCCAGCAGGGCCCCGTGGTCCAGGACACCTGTAATAGAGTTTCCCCTCTCACAGGCGCAAAAACATTTAAACTCCTTTTGTATGGAAGGTTTACATGCTCCCGCCTGCAAGGAAATATGCTGCTGGAACTGATCAAATCAAGCCCTACAAATTGCATTTGTCAAGAGAAGGATCAAATACTTGCACCCACAACAAACATATTAGCAGCCTGATCCACACAGAATACTCTTGGCAGAGTGATAGTATTGGATTAACAAAGTAACACGGCATAAGAGAAAAATATGTCTTGAAATCCAAACTGACTTCTTTCCTCTGCTTTCCCTTGCTGCACTGCACCTCGGCACACTGAGGAATTACCGCAATCGTATGCAAAGAGATGTATTGGATTACTGTGAATTCAGCTAAAGAGATACTGCACGCCAATCTCAACATGGTACGTTAGGATAAACAGATATAATTAATCATCTAAGCTACCACACCCTTGGATAACAGACAACTTTTGAAGCACTTCTCAAATTCATCTTATAGTGATCTTTGAACAAGTCAACACTTAAGTCCATTATTGTCACTGTGGAATACACGAAAACTATCAAATTCAAACATTTGGTAATGGGAAAAGGAGATATTTTTCCTGTTTGTTATTTAAATAAACAGAGACGGGGATGTCTGGGATGTATTGGTGTGTGAAACTCAGGGGAGAGAGAGAGAGAAAGAGGGAGAGAGACTAAAGGGCCTAACTGTCTGACAGACAGGCAGGCAGATGGACAGGAACTTGGCATTAGGGAATATAATTCTGCCAGAGCGTGATCCATAAAGACTGGAGGAGGTCGAAGGGCACCCTCTCTATAATGACTCATCATCACTCAGTGGTGTCCATGCTGGGATGACCCCTGTGTGTGTGTGTGTGTGTGTGCGTGTGTGTGTGTGAGAATCATTGTCTGGGAGAGTGGGCCAGTGGATCTGCTGAGAGATAGTGCAGTATAAACAACCAGTTCTGCTATTCTAGGCCTCTAGGGAGAAAAGAGAGATCTCCCTGTTGTTTTACCAGAGCTCTGGCCAAACACTGTCACCCACAACGTCAATTAATCCCCTCGTCAACATTTTTTTTTCTTAAGTCTGAGGAAAAACATGGGTGAGAAGGTGAAAATGACATTCACAGGGTTATGAAATATGATAACCGCTGTAAAGCCTATGGAATTATTTCTGTTAGACGAAGACTATGTTTGACTTCTTGGGGCTGGGTAAACACCACTGGACAGGCCTTGCCATGGCAGCTGTTCCCATGGTAACATGGCGGGCAGTGAAGGCAGGGCCATGAGGGAGTTGTGGCGATTTCATGAACTGATTTTTTTTATTCACAGTCAGTCATTACTTTTACTACAGCACAGCTCGAAGTGACCACTAAAAGGGCGGCGCAGACTGCCAACACCTTGTATATGGAATTCATAAAACAATGGCTCACACTAAATTCCCTTGCTGCATTCTCAATCAAGCTGCTATGGCAATGACTGTGTCTGTGCACATTTATGTGCATGCACGTGCAAGAGGCCATATTTTTTGTTGTGCAGCATTGGATGAATATCTCCATTTCTTGGCAGCTGACAGCCTGTTTGTCATCCACTCCACAACCAAGAACTGACCTTCAGCAGCATAACTACTATTATCCTCCCATACCTCTCCTCTCCCCTCCCTTCATCCCTACATTTCCATTGCCTCTCTCACCCTATATCTTTCTCAACCGTACCTCCCTCCACTTCTCCTTCACTTTTTGCTCTCGCCCCTTCTACAGCCTTTGTCATTGATCGCTGATGCGATTGGCTGCCTCCATGCTCAGTAATGACCTGCACTGGTAACCAGCCGGCTGCTCCTCTCGGCCCCTCGGAGATTGAACTGTCAGATGGCAGCGATTAATGGCTGGGCAGAGAGACACAGACTCACACCTGGAATGTCCCACCCTGCGCTGTCCTGCCACTCCTGTGTCCCGTCTCAGCTCAGCCTGCACAGGTGTGCTGAGGCACATGCCCACATATGTAAGTGTGCTGTGTCCACATTTCCTGTAAGGATGGATAAATATTCAAATATGTTGGTGCATGTGCTTATGGGTTCTTATACAGGGTTTCTTTCCTACATGTACAACCCTGAGGGAATGCATTCATTCTGCCCTGCTGCAATGGCTGATGAGAAGTGTATAGTGAAAAAATGTGCAAGAGCGGCTGGGGATAACAGGAATAACAAGAAAAGAATGTAAATAACTCTCACGGCTCTTTTGGAACCTTGAAAAGTTAAAAAAAATAAAAAAAAAGTTGTCAGTTTTGCCAAATCAGAAAATAACTAACCCTAACCACATTTGGCTCCGCTACTTAAATGACAGCATGTAATCATTATTTGTCTGCAGTGCTATATTTTGTTGCCCCCCTGCTCTTCTTTATTATTATATTAGTTATGATTGCACCCGTAATCATCCACTTATTCTACTGTTCACACTTGAGCCACTCTGAGCAAGAGAATCAGAACAAATGCCTGAAATGCTAACATGTGTTATTTCCTTGAACAGAGATGAGTGGGGTGTTTGGTCTGGTCTCGCTCTGTCTGTCTGTCTGTTGAGCTGAGGGCTGCAGGCCCACGCGGCTGTCCCGTGTTGTACTTGGCTGGCCGTCTGCTAACTGTCAGCGCAGTATCTCCTTACACTGATGAATGGGAAGTTTCCAGACGATTCCCAAAGCTTTCATTCCCTTGTTCCTATGCTTATCCAGAGGAATGGCCGAGAAAACAGGGGCTCCTCCCCCTGCCTACCAACCTCCCTCAGGGGAAGAGCCCGCATGGAGACAGGCAAGGAAGCTATATTTACTGTAAAATCAGAAAGTATTCAGATCAACACACACTGTTAAATGCAGAATATTGGCATTTCACCCATAAGTCTATTCAACAACCCACAAAGACAAAGTGAAAACATGTCTTTACAAAGGACACGAGACCCAAAACCATTCTGCCTTCGCTTGGCTGTATTCTTTGGGTTGTATGCTGAAAGAGGAACCACCACCAGCCTCAGGTCTCTGAACACTAGAGCAAGTTTTCTTGAAGAATGTCTATATTTGGCTACATTCATATCCCATTAGTTTCTCACAAGTCTCCCTGGCCTTGCTGCTGAAAAACATCACATCACAGCATGATGCTGCCACCACCATGCTTCACCATAGCAATGGTATTATCCATGTGCTGTGTAGTATGCAGATGCAGTACTTGAAGTTTCGCCTAAAGAGTTAACTTTTTTTGTCACATCATGATAGAGAATCCTTTTCCTCATGCTCTCAGTCCTTCAAATCTACTTGGGAAACTCCAACCAAGTCATTTATTTAAGAGTGGCTACCATCTAGCCACTCTGCCACAAAGGCCTGACTGATCAAGTCCTGCTGAGAAAGACAACTAACCAGTGGCTGTTCCTCCCTGACTAAGGCATTTCTTTCTTTTTCCTTCATTTTGGCAGGACAGCCATGTCTAGGAAAAGTCATGGTGGTTCCAAATTTGTTCCACTGCATATTAAGGCCACTGTGCTCCTGGGAAAAATCAAAAAGAGCTTCAGAGATGGTTGTCCACCCTTGACCTGATCTACTCTTCACCATATTTTGTCACAGACGCTAACAGAGTTCTTTGTACTTTGTAGATTGTTTTTTTGTTGTTGTTTTGTTTTTGTTTTGTTTTTTTGTCCTGACATACAGTGCAAATGTGGAACCTTATATACACAAGTGTATGTATTTATAACCTATATACAATCAAATCAATTGGGAGCATATGTGGCCACATTTTAAGGATAATTAAAGCAACCATGACATTCCTCAGAATTAGGTGTGACACAGCGAAGGGTCTGAAAAGTTTATAAATGAGAGATTTCAGGGTTGTTTTTTTTTTTTTTTAATACATTTGCAAAACATAGTAAAATCATGTTTTTCCTTTTTCCTTATGGGTTGCTGAGAGCCAAATTTGAAATTTCATCTATTTGAAATCAAATCTAGAAGGCAAAATGTCTGCAAAAAACTGAAGAGAAAAGAAAACTTTCTGAAGAAACTGTAAAATGCTCCATCCAAAAGTGAGAGAAAGAGATGAAAGCAAGGGAAACAGAGGCGGAGGAAAATAAAGATGATTGAAGATTGTAGACAAAACACAGCAGAAGAAAGACAAATCAGAAGCCCAAGAAATGTAGTGGGAGAGAAAGCGAAAGAAACCAAGTGAGGAAAAAAAAAAAAGAAAAAAGATAGACAGAAGATGGAAGGAGAATAATCCTCTGAACAGTGAACATGTGAATATCAGGCCAGTAGGGGTTTGGCGTGGTGTGTGAAACGGAGATAAAATCGATTAGCTTGTCCACTGACCCAGTGAGCAGAGGTGCCCCCCATTGCCCCAGTCTTGCCACAGCCCTGACAGAGACGTCCAGGCTTCGAGGTCCCTGGGGGTCGCCTCTGGACACTGAGGTGAACAAAGTGGTGCCCTCCTGTCAAACTAAAGCCCTCAAGCACCAGCAAAACAACAGACCATGCTGCAATGCTTCACTGCTCTCTGATTCCACAGGAGACAGAAAAGATGTAGTGTAGGCTGCTGAAAGAGCACGTTGTGCATAAGAGTCGGTGGTCAAAATACAGAACTGCTGTACTTATAGGGGAAAATATTGTAAGTTAATTAAGAATTGCAGCCAACTGAAAAATCAATTTTAGTCATTTTTTTTCTTTAGTTATTAAAGTGTTGACAAACTTAGTTCTCTAACCCACTGAATGTTAATAGTTAGTGAAAGCTGTTAGCTCTTCATAGTAATTTCGGTGTTAAAAATAGCTTGGCAAGACTAATGGCACAAATCTCAGTGGTTACCTACATAGATTTTTAGAGACGCCACCCAAAATTCCAGATACAGTCAGGTATTTCTTGGAAAATTCTTAAAGGTTCAGCCTGACAAACTCTGGACACCTGTTGGCAGGCCCTGAAACCTCTCCCTATCATTTTATCGCCTTGTTTTCCTCTCATGATTTCCTCAGTCAAATCACTGGGTGAGGAGCACCTCTTTGATTCCTGGCTCATTGTAGTGTATTTGACCCTGGAGGTCACTGAGTGGAAAGAAGTGGATGTGTCACCACTAAGCTCTTCTCCGTGTTAGAATAATATTCCTACGGTGCTTTTAGGATGCTAACGCTAATCAAAACAGGACATCCTGAGGAGGGCTGTGCTCTCTCTTCCCTGGCCCCGCTCACCGGCCGCTTTATGTTTTTGTGTTTGTGGAGGAGCGACAATCCCAGGAAGCTGCGAGAAGGGTTCATCAAAGCTCCAAGCGGGGGGCCCCGGCTGCAGGATCGCTGGAATGTGGCGTGGAAAGGAATCTCTACTGTCCTATTGTTCCCTTGTTTCCTCGGTCTCATCACATGCCGGCACGTCCAGTTCACTTACAGGTAAGCAGCGCTAATCAGCCCTGCATTCTTTTCCACAGCTGCATTCTTTCCTCTGCTGCGACCCTGGCCGAGCAGCAACACTGGCGCGCGCACACACAAAAAGCACCCGGCTTATGCAGACACTCGAGGGAAGTCATCAAGACCAATCTCCGAGGACAGGGACGTGGTGTTTCTTTTACTCAGACCAGGGATTAGAAGTGGAACATTAAGGCGAACACTGATGATGCATACATCAGTAATAATTAAAAGATTATCAACCAGCTCCCAAAAACTAGGCCCGACAAACTCAGAGGTGCTGGATGATGTTAAGAGAAAAAAATTAAGAACTGTGGGAGATGGTCCAATGAGGAAATTTGCCTGACATACTTTCTAAAAATTCTACAGTCCATGTTTATTTGAAGTATTGTGCATCCAAAAACTCAATTTAGAATTTTTGAATTTCTAAGTTAATCAACCTCGGTGTCTCTATAAGTTAATAATGAATTCAAGGTTAGTCTTAAATGTGTCTTGTCTCAGTTTGTCATCTTTCTATCTACACAGACAAAGCAGCTGCTATCAGATCCAATCAGGTGAATGCGGTGCAGTCCAAACTTCATCAGGAAGGCCCCAGCTTTGATCACATCTCCTCCTCTCATCTCTCCCGTCCTGTTGGGGGTGAGAGGTCACCCCTTAATGAGCTTCAGGGTGAAGAATAGGGGGGACGGCTTGTTGTGGCAGAGATAAAGGGTGTACAGGAATCACATTGTACACAAACGCATAAATGCACACATCTGACTGCCTCCCCATATGACCTGATGCCCTGTTATGCCCCTGCTAATCAGAAATCACTATCCCTTTCTTCGACCCTCCCTCGCTCGCTCCTTCCATCGGGCCAGCCTGCTCCACCCAGGGAGATCCCCGAGCAGAGCTGGAACACACTGTTATCACCACGTTCACAAAACGATTGTTGGGTAATTCCTGTTTATAGCTGTGTGCTCCTTCCAGTGTGTAAGTGCTGTTCTCTCTATCAACCCTCCAGGACAGCCATTAAAACGCAATGTCCACATGTCACTTCAGCACACCCACCAGTTCATCCGTATTTATCATTGTGCTAGAAGAACTTTGGTGATATCTAAAGTGACCTAAAGGGCCATAAAAATATGGGCAACTGGAATAAAACTGATAAATCATTTTGTGGTTACTACATGAGACAAAAAACAGACTTCCTTAAATAATCATACAAACATGGAACATCAAAGAGTTCACAGAATGTAGCTCATACTGTATATTTTCATCCAGCACAAAGTCATATCAAAGCTCTTGTTTAGTCTTCCTCCCTATAAAAGCCCTCAACAATGTAGTAAAGTGACTAAAGGTAGTTAGCTGATGTGAGACATGAGGCCAGAGTGTCGGGCCCAGTTTCTACCACCTGCTCCAGGTAATTGATTGGAGTATATAAAATGATTGAGTTTCTTTAATTAGCTAACAGACACCCTGTCTCAAAGCATGCCAACTTCACGCCACCTCATTAATAGCCCGGGTGAACTGCGCCATCAGCAATCTGTTGACGTTATATCTCCTCAGACATCATAACGACGCACAAATCAGTTTGATGTCTGGGTAAACTTTTCCACTCAGCAAAAACGCCATTTATCTCGGGACCAATTTGTGATGAGAAAATGGCGACATGTCTCCCGTTTGACAACTGTGTACTCTGCAGAGTGCCTTTGTTTTTGTGTGCGCACAGACTGAAACTCGCACGTACACACTCGCCCTGACCAAATAAGCACACACACACACCCACATGCTCACCTCCCTCTCAAGTAAAAAAAAAAAAAAAAAACAACACACATGCACCTTCACACACATAATCTATAAAAATATGCTTAGCTTGGGACTGCTCTGTTGATAATGACCTCAGCCTTGGCACCGCATCGGGCCAGACCAGACTGCCGACAGACTGGAGGCTTTTGTGTGGACTCCCTATCTCTAACTCCTTGACCTTTAGGGGAAGAAGAAAGCAGAAATGCCTTTTTTATTTAGAAGGGGTAAGGCTTGCTCATTGTTCTGTATTGGTACAGTTTCCCTGTGGTAAACACACAGCGGTTCCCAGGCTTGACATGTTGCTGCACAGCCTCCTCCCTTCATCCATCCCTTGGTGTTCCCACACTGCCCTGTCTGAGCCGTTGCACCAGCACACATACACACACACACACACACCCCTCCTCTCAAGACACACACACACAAAACAGCACCACACCACAACCACCAGCATACAAACACTATGCTTTATGCATTATGAAATTCCTCACATACATGTTGGTGCGAGATGGAAGAAAGCGGGGACTGCAGTTGGAAAAGAGGGAGCATAGACGGAAAGGAGCCCCTGGGACTGGGCCACTGTGTCAGGGCCTGAGAGGGGACCCATGACAAGGCCCTGGAAGCTCCCTAGTTGCTTGGGACATGGGCCATCCTTCAAGTGGGTGACAACAGTGCATAAACAAACCACTAACCTCGTCAGCTCTCTGTTTACAGCCCTGAGACCGAGTCCTGGACGACTCATTAACATCAGAGACCTTCCAAAAGAGCCATTTTCTGAGGCAGAAAGGGGGGGGGGGGGGCTTCTCCCATCATATGAGAGGAGGAAAGTGGACGACATACAAGACAGATGGGGGCGTTGATAGATGAGGAGGCCTGGGTCACAGACAAACTGATCCCCCACAGCCTCTGTCCCACCAAGACATACGCAAACAGATGCGAATTTATGCCTCAAAACACAACTAATACACCCAAAAAGGCTACTTGTGTGTGTGTGTGTGTGACAGCATATATGACTGTGATATGTTTTACATCTTGTTTGACATGCATTCAGTAGCTTTCACTGTTTTTTTTTTGTTTTTTTTGCAAATGATCACATAATTCTTATACATCCAGAATCATGAGAATGTGGTGCTTCTAAAGGAACAGACATTTATAGCTATTCATACTGCAAATATTTTATGTGTCTGCAGCATTTTCATCCAGAGTAATCAAATAAGCTCAAAAATCTTTATAGTTATACAGAAATTCTTCAATCTCGCATCTAAAATATATAATAAAAATGTTTTATAAAGTTATTCTCCCAGTTATGTTGAGTCATTTCTTTCATTTCAAATACGATTTAAATCATTTTTATTGTTAGTGACTGTAATTTGTCCTGTTTTCATTTTTTAAAATGCTTCATTTCTTTCAGGGAAGTGATTGTGGGCTATAATTGTCATTTTGTCCTTGTCAATTGATACAAGAAAAAAAAATTATATATATATATATTAGGGTCGTTTGCTATGTGGTTGTTTAGGTGCATTAAAAAAAAAAACTAGTCAAAGCAACAGTTAACCAAGCAAAAAAAAAACAAAAAAAAACCAGAGGGTGGGGAGGGTAACTTCTGCACAGGGCCCCCAATGATTCTTGACCCAGTCCATTACTGAAGGAGATATAAGACATTTGTATACGGAGCTTTGGCACCAAGCGGAGCGCAGGCAAAGAGCGCCGCTCCGGGACAACAAGGGCCGTTTAATGGGGTCTCTATTTCACTTTCCTCGCGCCGGCCCGCTCCCTCTCACCTTTTAAATGGGCCGATCTATTAACCGTTTTAATGAGCTCCGCCAGACAAACGCGAGATGCATGGCCCATTGCACAATGTGTGGAGGACGACGACGCACTTCTCAGCTGCGGAGAGGAGAGGCGCTGACGGACGGAGGGACACCGAGGCGCACGAGGCCTCTCTCTCTCGCTCTCGCTGTCTCTCTCTCTCTCGCGCGCGCGCACACACACACACACACACACACACACACACACACACACACACACACACACACACACACACATAGCTTTCCCTCGTGCCAATCAGAGGTGTCAGTTGGTGAGATAACGCATCTCAAAAGCGACTCCACTTCTTTTCTGGAGACGCGTGGATAAATGAGTGATGACTGACAGAACACTCTGGTAAATGTGAAAATGATTATCAAATAGTGTGTGCCTTGGGACACAAACTGAATTTCAATGCCCCATTGCTACTTGTTAAGCTTCCAAATACATATATATATATATATATTTGTCGTGGAACTTTCCTTTTTTTTTCTCTCCCTTCCAGAATTTAGATACATGCAAGTGTTACTCTGAGCGAGATTAATCGCCACCGTAATGATTCCTAACAAATTATCAAAGCACTCCAAACACATTATAATAAAAAGGTTTTTATTAAGACACAAGTATGCTAAGTGGACCTTTAATTAGGCCTACGCCGAACTAGTTTGGATCACCAAAGCCCCCCCTCCTTTCCTTCCCTCCTTCTTCATCTTTCTGCGGCCAACAATTCACCACGGGGTGCGGCCTGCGCGCCTTGGCTATACGTATTTGGGAGTTTTTGTGGCGCACCGCATTACATCTGGACGTGCGGACTAATCAGTCAGCCTCCATCAATCACTCTTACGTTTACCACCTCTCCATCACCTCCTCTATTACATGCACCCCCTCTTTTTTTTTTTTTATCACACGACTGTTCTGCAAGGAGGGAGGCACACACTGAACGCATTTACCAGCAGAGCCCTTATGAGGGGTCTGGGAATTTAAATATTCACTGTTGACACTGTGCAGACCTGGCTGGGGGCCAGGGTGGGCCCGTTTCTGCAGGGGCCCAAAGCATCCCCGTGTTCTGACTTAGGGGGCAGAAATGCTTCTCTTCGATCTTGAAAATAATCATCTTTTTTAAAAAAAAATAAAAAATCAAGAGGAATTTTAAGTCTTCTGACTTCTCAGAACGACTTTCATGGTGTGCAAATGTGTTCCAAAGAAAAGTTGGTGATGTCGTTGCTTGCTCTGCTTCGTGTCCATTTACACAATAATTTAAAAAAGAAATCTATGCACAAGCAAACTTTTTGTGTGTTTTACACTCGAGGCAGAGCTGCAAGGCCGCTGCAAAGAAAACAAGTGTTTTCTGTCTGTGAATGATGATGATGACTGTGTGTGAGTGTTTCTGCAGTCTACATGCTCCATTTCCTTATTGCACGCCACAATATTTAACAAACATCTAAGAGAATGCCAATAAAGTCATTTATACATGTATGCTTGATGTGTTTATTAAACTTCACCAGGTTGTCTGCAGGTTATGATGTTGTATTTCTTTGCAGTAAACTTGTTTTAACCTGATCACATATTGTCTAAAAAAATCTTCTGGAGCATGCTGCCTATAGACTCTCTAGCTGTTCTGATCATTTCAGACGTTTGCTGCAGGTGTTTTGATTTCGTTTGTGTTTGCTGAATTTTTATGCAAAAACAACAACAACGACAAAAAAAAAAACAAAAAAAAAAACAGGCAACCAGTTTCAAAACGGGATACTGGCTACTGAAACTAAATCTAAATAATATTCCTGCAAACAGTAAAATACAGCAGGCCTGGGCTTTACTCTACTGACCTCCTTGTGCAGTTTCTTTAAAATCTGCTTTACAATTCCACATTAATGGTGTGCATTTTACACTTCAACAATTAAAAAAAAACAGTCAGTGCAGGAATTAAAACTCAAGAGAAAAGCACCAAAGCACAGACATGTACCCAAAACACTCTGATGAAAAATATGACATGTTGACTAGAACTTGATTGAAACAAATTTTAAACAAAGAATACAATTCTTGATAATTTATAGCAGCAGATCAATGCATGAATAGCCGTATCAATCATCCCCTTGCATATAGCTGATTGCGTCCAAGTAATTAAAATTGATTTGGTGACAAAAGTGCAGCTTAATTTAATCAAACTCATTGAATATTTTAAGTTATTATTTTATCCCAAATGAATTTAGTCACCAGTGGGAGAATACTGCGTTCTGCAAGGATGAATTTACGCGCAATTTAAGTCTGTAAACTGGAACATTAGTGCGTAAAAAGAATTCAAACATCGCAGTTTGATTTTTTCCCCCCCAGTGTGCTATATAATTAAACAATCATCACATATTAGACATTAGTAAGAGCTCGGAATAAACTGCATGACTCACATACACAAGCAAGACTTTAAAGTAAAAAAAAAAACAAGATGCCCCTTCCCTGAAACATTTACCATGACTGTCTAAATCCTCGTTTTCTCCTTATTTCTCTCCATCAACCTGCTCTTTTCCTCTCTAAAAGTTTCTCCCGACAAAACTGAGCTGACCACCAGCCCACTGTGCAGCGATTGCAATACAACTGCCGATGCACAGGACATGGGATTTTAACTTGCAATACACTACGTTACACTAGAGCGCCCACTACATGCAACGAGCAATTCCAATAGTGGAGCGGACGCCTTGCAGAAAGTTCCTCCATCGCTCAGTCAAACTTTAAAGTTTACGCTCTTCTCGTGAGGCGCGTCGAATTATTTTTTTTTTCCCCTCCGCGACAATCTCACCCGTTTGCTCCCTTCTTAAGAGCTGACAGTGAGGACTACGGTCTTCTGGTGGACATTAAATCGTTACAGAAACTATTAACAGACGCGGTGATAACAGCGACAGTCTATAGGTATATAAGATGGCATGTTTCAAAAGAAGGAGAAAAAAAAAAGAAAGGGATGTTGCACCTACTCGTGGCCAGTTTCCGTGCCCTGCCTTTGGACCTCATGGTGCCAGTCTCTCGGCGCGGGGGTTTGTTTGGATTTTTTCTTGAAATCTTTTTTCCTCCTTTTTGTTTTTTCTCTGTCCTTTTTCTCGGGGTTTCTCAATCCAAACGCGCTATCTCTCCAGCATTGTCAGTCTGGACACCTTCGCACATGCGCACAGCCCGCGAGATCTGCCGGCAGCAAGTGCCAGGAAAAGTTTGGGGACGATTTATCACTTTGATATGAACCTGATCTGCTCGAGATGAGGTGAATCGCGGACATCTCCTTTCGTGTCCGACTTTCAAACGGGGCGAACTGAGTGAGAAAGCGGGGCACACTGCAAAAAATGTCCAAAACTTGTTGGTGGTGGCACATTTGGTCGTGCGTTCTTGTTTGTTTAACACGTTTGGAAACTTTGTCACTGAGCTGTTTATAGTGCATGTCAGACTTCTAGTTCTTCTTATATTAAAACACGACCCTTTATCTTGCTTGCATGTTAAAAACAAGACAAAAAAGGCGATTTACTACAACAATAATCAGAAAAAAGTAAACTTTCCACACAAGTTCAACCCAGATAAGCCACTTTACGCAGCAACTTACATTCCAGTAGTTGGAGAAAAAAAAGAATTTAAGAACAACTTTCTGAGCACGAAATGCTTTGTCAAGATGGATATTTTTTGCAGTGCAGTCAGCACCCCGGATCTGGTGCGGAGAACATTAATTATAACGATCCTTTATTCTCAATCCTCACTGCGCACCTTTTTTCTCTTCAAATGAAGCCACATTCATCAATGTTCACTTAAATTACCGATGCTGAGTGTAGTCATTAAAGATTTTCTATATTTTAATTGTGTTTTCACCATTATACCGAGCACTGGAAAATGAATGAAAAAGTTTCCCTCCCCCCCTCCTCTTCCTCCTCCTCCTCCTCCTCTCCTCTCGGTTGGGCACCCGACTGACAGCTTTAATATGAGAGTGCCCAGGTTTTTTTTTTTTTTTTTCCTTCCCCTTCTTCGGTCTCTCTCTTTGTGCTGACAATTATTAATATGTTAAGTGCTCGGTATTAATGCCTGTTTGAGACGTTTCTGTTACAGTGCGTGAATTTCATCACTTGGTAATTGCTGAGGGCTCGAAAAGGGAT
This sequence comes from Stegastes partitus, assembly GCF_000690725.1. Lineage (NCBI taxonomy): Eukaryota > Metazoa > Chordata > Actinopteri > Pomacentridae > Stegastes > Stegastes partitus. The sequence continues at coordinate 252,337 of NW_007578701.1, forward strand.
GTTTTTACTTGATTTAACTTGGAAGGAGAGCGGCTCCATCAAGAAGGGGAGGAAAAAAGACTTTTGTCCAAAGCTTCATCTCAGCGGGTGGAATTAAATTTTTCATTTTTTTTCGCTTTGGGTTTTTTTTTTTAAGAAGAGGGCCACACTTCATAAAGGCACTAGAAGTCAATAAAATCCCTGCGTGTCTTCTGTTATCACATAAACATTTTATAGATACAAAAACAGAAAACTTGCTATGTGTTTTATAAATAAAACATTAAAAAGAAACAGTCAAATGTGACCCACATGAATCCACGCATTCATATCATAAAGGTGCGCCCCGTTTGTCCCCTTTGTGCTGCCACTGCGCATAATCAAAGTAATTGGCAATTAATTAGATCCGCAGGAGATCATGCTGACCTTGCAGATGAACTCCTTAATGGGTTGTGAACTGGAGATATCGATTCCAAAGTGTGTTGAAATTGACTTGAAGTCGTGACATCATGCCATGTCATGAAAAAAAAAATAAAAATACAGGCCTACCAAAAATCAAAGCGTCATATGACCAAAGTGTAGAAATATGACAAGGCCGTGTTCAGACAAACCAGATTTCTCTTATTGCATGACTTCAAAAGAAATATGGAAATTCGGAATTATAGTGCAAATTAGTAAATGACAATACATGCCATGCTCAGCAACAGCCCCAAAATGTGATGCATTTTCTCATCAAATTAACATTTTTTTTAAAGACCATATCCAAAAAAAAATAAAAACAACCCTCCACCAAACTAAACTGGGACATCCCTGGATCGCTATTCCTCATTTAAACGGCCGAGTTAAGAGAGGTTAATACTGATACTTTATTGTGGTTGTACCTCACTCTACCTCTACTGTAATGACATAAATGGTGCTATTAAGTGGGTTGCGCCTATACACCGTGCCGGAGAAGGTGGCGCGCTGGGGGTACGCACAAACACACGCCGGCGTGCGCGCACACATACACACACCGAGGGAGAAGGGAGCTGCAGGCAGAGCGCTCAATTAGCCTAAATGGAAACAGTTTTCATTCACCGCAATAACTCACTCTTCTCTTCCTTCTGAGGCACTTTCTCAGTCCATATTTTATTATGATACGCTGAACCCGGTGGCGGAGAGGAGCGCGCACGCATCCTCGCAGCCCCGTGGGTTATAATTATTAGAAATTAATTGGGTTCGAGCCCCCCACGGTTGCACGCATAAACTAAAAACGCTGCCTCACTTTTGCACTTGGGGTTATCCACATAGACGCAAAGGAGAGAGTGGAGTTTCAAACTGTTAAAAGCGAACAAACCTTCATCCAGGACGCGCAGTGTTTTTGGTAGATTTTTCTTTTTCTTTTCTTTTTCTTACTGTACTACAGTAGCCTGTAGGGCTGTGAAGGGGTTAAAAAATAACATGATCCGTACAGGGAGGCTGTGGAGGCAGACTAAAAGTGAAAAGGGAGCCTCCGGCGCAAGGAAATTACCAGCGCCCGTGTGACCTTTGAGCAAGGTAATCAATCAAGTGATCAACAGGGATATTTATCACCGCTTTGTCCGACCGAAACCTTTCCTCTAGAACAAAATAGAAGATTTTAAATGAGGGTAATTATAATCTGAGAAGTTCAAGCAACAGACATCATATGAGAGATGTTGCCATGGACACTTCTTAGGCACAATAATAATTATAATAATAATAATCTGATGAAAATGAGCAAAAACAGACATATAATTAATAACACATAATAAAGTACATGCTCCATCCTGTAGGCCTGTATTTTGTCTTGCTTTTCAGTCCTACATATCACAGGCCTAGAATTTATTTTTTTATTTTTAATAAACGAGAGAACTGTACCAATATCCTCAGCCAGTGTTTTATTTCCTACCGTTTATTTCATCTATTAATCACATCTAATGCTACAGTTGTTTCTTGATTTTCGTAACAGTGTGTGGTGTTAAAAAAAAAAAAAGCCCTGCAAGGATTTATTTGGCCCAGTGCGTGCTGCCCCTGTGTGGAGAATTATCGACTCAATCAAACGCAGAAGCTTCCAATGAACAGCTAATGCAATAAAATAATACTCTGCCGGAGACATTAATCCATCTTCACCGGGCAAAGAGTCGAGTCGAATATCCACAGTTACAAGAAAAAGAAAAAAAAAATGTTTTTAAAGCAGACAACATGAGGCGACAAGATTATAGAGGTGTTTCTGACAGCTAGTCTGATTAAACATCTATATTTAACTTTTTTTATTAGATGTGTTTTTGCGTTGTATTTTTGACGGTAGATAAATAAAATTTAATAAATAAATAAAAATACGGGCGCTTTTCAGCTGAATGACATGGATTAAACCACGCAATAATCGCCTGGTCAGTTTCAATGTCAGAGTAAAAAAACATTCAAAAATAACCGAAAAAGACGTTGGTGAGAAAGAACTTGGACTTAAAACGCAGACTAATTTTATGCAAACAATATTTCGATCGTGAACATTTAAAAGCGGGAGAGAACCGGAGAAAAATCACCTGCATGCTTGATAAAATCCAAAAGTTCGCGTTATTTAATGTGTTTTGGCACCATTTTACGCGCTATGGCCTCTTCTATTTTTACTCTGGGATTACAACATCGTTCTGTTGGTTTATAGTTCTGTAATATCACAAAATATAACGACAACATATTGACTTTTTAAAAACGACGACACTGATTTAGTCAATGTAGTTGTTTAGCAGGACAAAGTTAGATAATTAAACAAGTAATCAATTCTCCAAACAACCCTAAAATAATGATTTTTTTTCCTATTTTAAAAAAAAAAAGTGCGCTACAGTCACAAACCATTTAAACTCATTTTGGTTGCATGTTTCAGAATAATAAAAATAATTAAGATCCCCAAATGTGACGCACCAAAACCACAAAATGCCATATTTTTATGCATCAGAGCTCGTTCTCCTATTTATTACATGAAGCTAAAAAAGAAGACAGAGCTTGTTTTGGGAAAATTCTTTATACTATGCCCCCCTCTAGTGGATACCACCCTGCAGTGTTTGAGATGAAATTGTTGGTGAGTGACTTTAATGTAAAGTCATGTAGAATTCAAACATCTGGTCTGCCTATTAGTATACATACATCTTTTCTTCTTTTAAACATGCTGCATGTATGAGGCAGGGAAAAACTGTTCTACCTGGCTGTGTCACATTTGAAGGCTTGGTATGGATCAAACGAATAAACTCAAAAGCAGTGACAGATTAATGGGCTGACCCGGCTTGTACTGAAGCAAAGTGCATTTTAACAACCGCTTCTGGACTCGGTATCCAGCATGGGAGACAGATTACGATGCGCTCCTGAGACAATTTGTGGAAGTAGTATTGATAGGGTTGGTGTCGGCCGCGGACGTATTTATCTCTGAGGAGTGCTTGATGGGTGGATCTTATCCACACACGCACACACACACACACGACTCCAGATACAAACTCATCCCATCAATTTCCAACTGATGCTCCCCTTGCACCGGTCACGTCAACAGAGAGATTTGACAAGTAATCAATGGGACAGTCGATGGGGTTTATTTATTTCCATTTCCAGTAACAGCAGACAGTGGGATCCTTGTCAGGTTCCCGGTTGCGGGGCAATTAAAGGAACACACAGATGGATGGGATGCTTAAGAAACAGAGAAGAGACGAGTCAATAATCTACAACAGTGCATCTCTGCAGCTGACTGCTTACAGCAACGTTCATCTGAACTTGAGACGGTCAAGATAATACAAATACGGATCTTGATTTTCAGTATAGATACTGACTTTAGTTTGCCCAAAATTTAAGGTCATCTTAGTCATTGTAATCCTGTGTGCATCACATTCACATGCTCTCTCGATCAGATCGACACCATCAAGATCTTCTCTCTGAAACTTGGAACAACGAAGTCATAATAATAATATTCCGTGTAAAGACTGCTTAGTCATGAGCCTCAGTCACTTCTCATGTTACAAGCAGCCTGTTGGATCAAAACGTGTCTCACAATGACACACAGAATTAAGAACTAGCTGTGGTTTTATGTGAACACACAGTTCATTTGTCTATTAATGGACATGATGAGTAAAGGATCCATACAATATTTTCTGTCACATTATTGTCAACACTTCTCACGTCATTGCCGTACTGCCAGCTGTAAACCTGAGCCGTCTTCTTTAAATGTGGCTGAACTAATTCAGACTGACACGCTGTTACCAGATTAAACTAATTTGATACTGGACTGGCATTAAATGATATTGGATCTGATTGGTGAGGTTCTCCTGCTCCACACTTGTGATAATCTATGAATGCTTGCTGTGAAAATGAAGACAAAGCCTTAACAAAATCTCCCTAAAAGCTGCTTCAATCACATGAATCATTTTCTGAATTCACTAATTCTTAATGTTAAAATGAGAAATGTTTAAATCAACGCCAAAATAAATGTTATTTAATCTGGCTACATAATCTTTCAGCTGTGTCGTGTCTTCTTACTCACACTATGTTGAAATCATATTTGGTTTGGTTCAAATTTAGTGTGCTAATGTTTATTCTGTTGCACATTTCATCATCTATACAAAAATTCTAAGTCAGTCTTCATTATGATCATTTCAGTTGACAGGTCATAACGATTTCTTAACAACTTTTACCTTCTTCATAGTAAAGCTAAGCCATTTTTACTTCATAATCCGTTGAACCATTTGCTACACGAATGTCATTTAATGAGTTCACCCTAAAATGTCGTTGTCATGTTCAGGCAAATTAATAAGTCTGCATTTTTGCACGTTTGAGCTCAAGGGCTTAATCCTCTGACAACAATCCTGAACTCTGATCTATCTTCAGAAAATCAGACTCACGTCAAATCATCAACATGTGCTATCAGCAAAAGTAGAGCAACGCCCTACACCGAAGTTCTGAGTCATGTTAGCAAAAGTCACATCATAATAATACCAATACTACTGATAATAATGATGATCAGAATCCTCATCATCTTCATCATCAGCACAGTAGGTGTAAATAATAACACCAGTGAGGCATTCTGCACTCTGATCAGCTGCTTCAGTTTCAGAATCCTGTTTAGAGCTTTTCACAGCAGACATTTTTATCAGATCATAGCAGGAAAACAACAGGTGTAACCCATAACACTAATAAAGGCTGCATTCCATTTCGGTGAGTCCTTTCCTGGCATTTTGTGTTTTGCATGCTTGCCGAATGACACAGGTTAAAGGGACACTGAATGGAATTCAGCCATTGTTCATTTTATTAATTACAGTATTACGTTTCCTGCTGTGAAAAAGATCTATTGTGCATGTTGGTGCACTGTCCCATTGTCATGACCAACTGGAATACTTGAATACAACAAAGCCGCATTGATGTTATTCAGCTGTGCAATTTTTTTTTTTTAACTATGTGAGCAAACATGGGCACCAAAAGGCAATATCTTCCCCATTCAATAGGCTATTTTGTCAGCAGAATAATGCATGTTTGTTCAAAATGTTAAATTGTAGTAGAGCAGGTCTCCAGGAGAAAATACATGAAAGAACAAAAGAAAGACCTAATTCCACTTTTTTTTTCACATCACCAAAGGCCATTTGGTAGACCTATTCATTTGCAAGTATTTGAAAATGACAAAAAAAAAAATCTGTAATGCATAGCTCAGCCTACACATACTTAGCCTAAATATCATAATACATACCAGTGCAGGTGTGGGAGATTCTGTTGCTGGTGCAGCAGTATGCAGCACCTCTGTTCCCTAATAACACATTTGCACATGAAATTTCTAGTTAGCTTCGTAAGCACATAAACATTTTTTCTAGTTTGTCAAATATAAAATGCTTCAGTTTGCTGTGTTGTATAAATATATTGGTGCATACTGACACACCAAACGCACTTTGAACAGGTTTGGGCTCAATTCTTAGAAACAGCAACTTGTAGCAAATATATCACTTTGCCTCTGAATTGTCTATTAATGTTCGACTTAGAGAAAAAGATAAAAATCCAGTCTCTATTGCTTTGGTTAGAAAATCATGCACAAAATCTTTTTAAGCTGCGGACAAATTTTGGACCACTGAGTTAATCCACAGCCTAGCCAGGGTTGGTTTTAAAGAACACAGACCACAAATACAGTGGCCAGGGCAGACAGTCATGGACCAGCAACCTGTAAAAGGCCACAATAGAATTCAGCTTTATTCAGATGACAGGATGCCAGAGATTGAAAGAGAAAATCACGATGGGTTACTGGCATGCTGGATGCTGGTATCCATTAGGGATGCAGCAAGGGACTTGAATATCCACAACTCCAACATTTATGCTCTAAAAATCTTTTCTGGCAGCTCTGGATGGATGTGTCTGATAACATATGTTTGTCCCCCAAAAATGTCTGGCAACTTTACCAAGGCCTTCATCAAGAGTGGGACAACATTGAACAAGCAAGCATGGACAACCTAGAATGCAGATGGTGACACACTGACCTGTGATTTCTGGTCTATGACCTCAATTTCCACCTGACCATTATCATTTACAATATAGTGCATCCTTTGTTGTTTCATGATATCCATATTATTGTAGAAATGCCCTGTGCTGGAACAACAAATACTTATTCGCCTGTGTTGACAAGAGAATGAATGGAATTTAGCCAAGTATTACATGCTGCGTTCACTGTCCCTTCAGTATATGTAACATCTCCACATTAAAAAAAAAATCACAAAAACTCAAATTGGTTGGTTTGTGTGCTCACAATATTCCAAATTGGTGCAATAATGTTAAAACCCAGTGAAATCTGTAATTTTATTCAACTTCACGGAGTGTTTCACTGTGTGGTCACTTGTCAGTGGCATCTTACACCCAGCAAACACGGAAGAATGTGGAAGGAAGACGAAGAAGTTAGCAAACTAGCTAGTTAGCTAGCTAGCTTTGTTTTGTTTTGTTTTTTCGTATTGCTCACATGTCATAGAATACAATACTGTAGCGTGACTGTTTTAAACGCGGGTAACAACGCAGGGCTACCACACAACTGAATTCACCGGATAATGTCTGCTACAGCGGCTGTTTGGCTCTAATGGTAAGTTAGCAATTAACATCTCATTAGCTTCCGGTTTGTGTGGGAGTTTTATCAGAATGTTGTGACACAGCGGGGATATACTGAGACACACTAAAACATCGTAAATAACTCATATATAGAACAGCAGGTAGCGAGAATAAAACTTGAATGCGTTACCTCGTTCGTTTGCTTTTTTGCACGATTAATGTCAGAGTTTTATCGGCGGTAAAGACAACAACTCCCATGATTCCACGCTTCACGAAGTCACCAAACCAGGGAACCTTCTGTTAAATTAGGACACCTGGCAAACTTTGGACAGTTGTGCTTTGCAATGAGTGTTTTTTTCCCCAAGGAACACAAAACCCAAAACAAATGCTTTGCACTGCTGAAAAACATAAATTGATGAAGAATCACAGAAATAATTGAGTTCTGACACAAACATTTTGTCAGTGTCTAATTTTGCCACTAGCATATTGTTTTAAAATAAAGGCGCTCTTCCCACTTCGGTTTAATGAGGCAGGTGTAGGAGAAGGACGAGTGTATCCTAAAACATTAATCAGACTCCCACACACTGTTTAACTTGCAAAGATGCATTTGCTCGGTGACAGGCCTCCACCTGGCAAACAGTTTGAGTCAATGAGAGAAGCCATTTTAAATAGGGAGGAGCTGCACCTCCTTCACCAATGAACATAGTCCGCATACCATAGGGAGGTGTGGAAGACCAAAACAGTACATGTCCATTTTCATTACTATACAGATAATGAAAATAATAAAAGTATTTACTTGGAAGAGGTAAAATCATATGTAGATGAACCTGCAATTGAAGCAATACCCCAAAACACACAATTCTAGTGTATAACATTACACACAGCAAAGGGAAAAGGTGAACATCAGTTAGAAAACATCATAGTAATGCATTTCCTTCTCCTCAGTCCAGCATGCAGGGAAAAAAAAAACACATAATTTTACAATATATATATATAGTCAGTATCTAAGCTTCCAGAATCCCTATCTATCTATCTATCTATCTATCTATCTATCTATCTATCTATCTATCTATATTTATGAATCTCATTTTCTGTATGGAAGATATCCTGCTTTTCTGTCTTGTAAACTGAAAATCTTTTGGATATGGACTGTTGCTCAGGTAAAACAGGACAGCTAGTGTGTTTCTTGTCAGACATAGACGATACCTGCACCTCGGAAATTACAGGTGCAAAAAAGACAACAAGCTAGAAACCAGAATAGAAGAGGGATAACACAGAGGTATGGACAATCATATTGTCATACTGTGCCCTGCATATGGCTATAACCAGGATTACACTTATAGTGCAACAGGGACACTCGTGTGTATGTAAATGTACAAACTAACAGACTGCATGACAGTAAATAGGCTATTATTAAATTATTTGGATATGAAACTTTCAGATCCCCTGCCCTATACCATGCCTGAACGAAAAAGTCTGGAGGGGCTGTAGAAGTATATGAGGGCTGTTGGGGTCTTGTAGTGACAGAACGTGCACAGGTGGCTTGTTGACAGCTACATATTTGACTTCCTCTTTGCCCTGCCTTGCCACCCTCTTTCAGTCTTCCTCCTTCAATTTGGCAGCCTGCAGCTCCAGATCAAAAAACAGAAGCAGGAAGGTTCCCACAAGTCCTCTGTAGTTTGCGAAGTACAGGATGAAGCTGGACATGGCAAAGCTGTGAAGCACAAACAAAATCAAACACTGCAGTACATAATAATTAGAGAACAAAAAACACAGCCTATGCTCATGACTCTCATGGGTAATACAGCATCTCAGAAATGCATAGCCTCATCAAGGCCTGTGTATTCTTGGTGTTACACAGGGGCAACAGTCTAATCGAATGGATCTAGGATGTGAGATGGTTACAGAATAGGTGTGTGTAGTATGCACATTATACATTGAACATGTGTTAGGATATCCTGTCTCATAACCTGTAAGACAATAAAACATTTACATTAGGGAAGAGGTGGGGCTGCTGTGATCTCAGACCTGAAAGAAGAATGGTGGGAGAGTGATTCCCTGTGTGCTTTCAGAAAAGGTTCAAACAAAAGTTTAGAAAAACTCACGTCATGTGTTAAAACTACAAAACTTTAACACATGATTGTGTATATAACAGAGTGAATGATTGATCTAGAATCATCCCAATGTGATAGATAATTATGAGACACACTGGTTGTATAGGAGGACTGCATGTGAACATGCCATACTGGGTCTCAGCACACGAGGTGTCTGATTTTCCATCACAAGCTGTGAGGCAATGGTGGGCAGCTGAGAAGTGGCTGGCAAGGGGCCTTCAATCTTCTCCTGCCAGAAATAGACCCTTCCTCAAATGCCATCTTCATTTTTTCCAGGAAGAAGCTGACCATGTTCTTCAAGTTTTTTATGTGCTCAGAGCAATTTGGTTTGTCAGGCTCTGCAAACACCACAGAGGACACAGGTATTAGAACAGATAAGTTTGTGTAATGACTATTAAAAGCCAGAAATGAGTAAATCATAACAATTACACTTTATCCTATATATTGAATTACAACTAGAAAAACATAATAAGTTTACCTGTCAACACATCACTACATGGCTCACGTTGTTAAATAAGGGACAAGTTGTACATTTTATTTAATACTTTAAATTATATGTCCGTCTTACTTTCGTTACATAACAGAATATCGCAGAAAGCAATGATACATGTACGTGCACACTCTGTCGTCTATGCTTTTTGTGAAAGGAGTGAACCAACGCCCCACAAATCCCTCTTGTGGCAAAAGATATATTGCATCCGTATTGATCAGGACAAGAGAATAAATTTGAAACGTGAAGGAAAAGAAAGCAGCACCATGCACACTGTCATATGCTATAAAACCTGTATGTGCTGCCGTCGGTAGGCAGCCAGTTCCCGTAGTGTAGTGGTTATCACGTTCGCCTAACACGCGAAAGGTCCTCGGTTCGAAACCGGGCGGGAACAGCGATGTTTCTTTTCGATTTTTCACTTCAGTTGTTTATTTTTCTTCAGGTGAAGTCCACAAATTCTAGGACAGAACCCACGTCCTCGCCTGAACCCGTAGCTTTGTAAAGGCGGTGACACGCCCCCTTTCGCACATTATGACAGTGTTTAGAAGCTGCACCTCATTCTGGATGGGGATAAAAATTCAAATTAATGTACAACAACGTAAAAAATACCACGGAAAATTATAACCCTTGTTTACACCTAAAGTAGGCCTGTGTTGTCTGTGCTGCAGTCAATGAGCAAACTCCACAGAAACCACCGGGGCGTACTTCTGCAAACTCTCCACACGGTGGCAGTATACAGCAAACTTCCACTGTGGGAATCTCTTTTTACAAATAATTTTATAAATCGGAAAGTACTATGTATAGCCACAAAAACATCAGAATTTGTTTTTACTTATTTCAATTTATTAATGTTATATAAATCTGACTATAATAAAAATAGAATAAAACTAGAACATTTGTTGTGGGCGGAAAAAAAATCATTCTGAGAAAAAAAAATATTCAGAGATATGTATTATAATTGAAATTCACGCAACCAGACAAAGTGTGATAAACATCCAAATGTGTATTTTGGATGTTTTGTTTCCATTAGTTCGAAAGAAGACATGAAATCAAAACACATCCTAGCATTGACAAATCCATGAAAAAAACAATGTATTTACCAATAGTGGCTCACCGTATTTCCTATTCCTCTTTTCATTTTACCGATAGCATAAATACTAAGTCAGAAGATCTCACCTGTAAGTTTAATGCATATGGCCCTAAACATGCTTAGAACCCAGAGAGTGAAATTTTCAATGTCATATTATCCAAATTTATGCAATCTTTCATTCATGATTCATCATCAAGACGTGTGCTCAGAGTCTGCACTGATGAGTTGGCAGATGTGCTGACTGACATTTTCAACATCTCCCTCAGTCAGGCCATTGTCCCCAGATGCTTCAAAACATCCACCATAGTTCCAGTGGCAAAGAAATCAGTTGTAGCCTGTCTGAATGACTATCGCCCCATCGCACTAACACCGATTGTGATGAAGTGTTTTGAACGGCTCCTCAAACCACACATCACAGCCAGCCTTCCTGCATCACTTGACCACCTTCAGTTCGCTTACCGTCCCAACCGCTCCACAGAGGATGCAATATCCACCACCGTGCACTCAGTCATCACCCACCTGGAAAATAAAGACACCTACGCTAGAATCCTGTCCATTGATTTCAGCTCAGCATTTTAATACTGCCATCGCCAGGAGACTAATAGAGAAACTCTTCCTGCTCGGCCTAGATACCGCCACATGTCTCTGGGTCCTGGACTTTCTGACTGAAAGACCCCAGTCTGTTCGAGTCGGAAAGAACATCTCCAACTCCATCACGCTGAGCACTGGATCTCCTCAAGGCTGTGTACTCAGTCCACTGTTGTTCACACTGCTAACACATGACTGTGCAGCCACACATGAGGGGATCCAGATCATCATGTTTGCTGATGATACCACAGTGATGGGACTTATTCACAACAACAAAGAATCAATGTACAGAGATGAAGTGAAACACCCAGAGGGCTGGTGCAGTAAGAACAACCTGCTGCTCAACGTGGACAAAACGATGAAGATGATCATCGACTTCTGGAGGTCACGTTCTGAGCATGCTCCCCTCAGCATCAGCAGCTGCACAGTGGAGAGAGTGGAGAACATCAAGTTCCTTGGAACGCAGATCTCACCTGAGCTGGAATAAAAACACTGCAGCAATCATCAAACAGTCCCAGTAGAGACTGCATTTCCTGAGGAAGCTGAAACAAGCCTCTCTCCCTGCCAGCATCCTCAGGACTTTTTACACAGGTGTGGTGGAGAGCATTCTGACATACTGCATCCAACCATGGTACTCCAGCTGCAGTATGTCAGACAGAAAAGCCCTGCAGAGGATAGTTAGAGGAGCTGAGAGGGTCATCAGCGTTTCCCTCCCCTCTGTCCAAGAA